>NC_091749.1:56507078-56807078 GCF_043380555.1 Nothobranchius furzeri
CAGCACCAGAAAACTACAATTAGCATTCCATTCTTTTGATGGAATTAACTGAAGGACCATGAAAGTCTGAGGAGTAACGCAGAGGTGTGACATGCTTTCTGCTCCTCAGATAAAGTTTACCGTAATATTTATTTTGAACTAATGACAGCCATGGCGATGTGACTACCCTGAAATGTCCGTACTGCTCATTGTCGTGAGGAAATTACACACTGCAGCTTTAAGGTGTTAAAAAGATGAAAGCACAGCAAGGAGATAAGTTTCAATTCTGGTTTTACTAAATGGACACTAGGGAGTGCTAAAAGCAAACAAAACTGCCAAGTTTGCCTTTAAAGGAAATATTTTCAATCTGATCATTAGTGGATCCATGTAACAATGCAGTTCTGGAAATGTACAAGTCATTGGTATTACTGAGTCTGCAAATAGTTCCACTTTTTCAGGCATTAACATTAAATTAAATAAGAAAAAACAAGTTTAAAATGTTTTTAGAAAATCAATTCTGTATGAGGAATGGATTGCCTCTTCTGGTGCCAGACTGTTTAGGAATACTATTTTCTAACTAGAAACAAGTCAGGATTTGTGAAGGGGAGGATTCAAGCACAGGTAAACCTTGGTGGCAGCCAGGTACACTTGACTTAAATCTTTTAATAATGAACTCCAGAACACAGGTACACATACAAAAGGTTATGAGCAAACCACAAGGAGGTGACCGTGAGAAGTGGGTTTATGTAGAATTGGAAAGTGAAGGGAGTGAGAAGGCACGAGGTGTGCCGATTGCTGACAGGTGAGACTAATAGCTGGGAGAAAAACACAATCGTCTTTAACAGAGACACAAGACCTGAAAACTGAAGAAAACTAAGACACTGGGAAGGATCGAGGAATAACTAGGGGAGATAATTAAATATAAAAATAAACTTGATTACTGGAGGGAGGCCTAGGCGCTGGAAGAGCAACATTTAAACTAAGACAGGACCAAACTGAAAACAGAAGCATGAGGCAGCCAACAGCAGAACAAGGGGACACGAAACATGACAACTACCTTTTAAGGGGAACCAGCAACCTGATTGTGTTCATCACATAACAATCCAGATAAAAATAGTAGTAAAAATCAGTCTTATTAATCAGCATGTCTCTGTTCCCTTGCTTTGTTTTATTGGTATGCATTGAACCTCATATTTCATTCTCCATCCATCATCTGCTTATCCGGGGTTGGGTCGAGGGGCAGCAGCCTAAGCAGAGAGGCCCAGACTTCCTTCTCCCCAGCCACTTGGGCCAGCTCCTCCGGGGGAATACCAAGGTGTTCACTGGCCAGCGGAGAAACATGGTCCCTCCAGCATATCCTGGGTCTTCTCTTGGGTCTGGTTGAAGGATCGGTAGATAGAGCTTCACCTTCTGACTCAGCCTTTTCTTCACCACAACAGAGCGGTACAACGCTCGCATCACCACAGATGCAGCAGTCCACCACAAACCTCATCCCTGACCTGGAAAAAGCATTTTACCCTTTTCCGATTATAGATGTCAGCGAAAGCTGGGATCCCGTCACCAGGACTACATCATCTTTGAAAAGCAGAGACCTGATTCTTACCCCGTTTTCACACTGGAAGTATCAGCACCGCGAAACTGCAGCGGACCAGTTTACTCCCGAACTTCAAAGCAACTCCTTTTCACACCGTGAGAGTCTTAGCAGCTGCACGGCTTCTTCGCTGGACTCGCAAGGTCACAAGATCCATCTAGACTTCAGGGCACGGTTTATTTATGCAATCTGCTATTAAACCAAAATGATGGAAATCACATTTGACATTGCTGTTTGATGTCATATATGATGTTGTTCCTCTCCACTGCCAAGAATAAAGCTATGAAAAATACACCACTGCACTTGTGGAACAATGCTGGGAGTAGATAAACCATTGGGTCACACGTAAGCTTCAAATATATGAAATACCATTGCTGCAGTACTTCTATTCTGAAAATTACCGGGGGATTTTTTGCTGAAACAGTGTGTGATTTCCTGTCTAGCCCTATGTTAAGTTCAGAAATGGACGTGTCGCAGAAGCGGCTTGCGGCAAAAATAGAACCCGATCGTATCTTTAGTGGCGCGGTCTGGCGTGCCGCTTGTGGGACACATCTGGAAATTGTCGCGTTGTTGCTGGTTTGAAACAGTTCATAGACTATTATGGTTTCTGTTATAAGCAGTGACGTTCCGCTTTGCTGATGCTTTCATTGTGAAACTAGGGTCAGGTAAATAGGATTTCATTGTATCAAGGTAAAAAAGCTGAAACACATTGCTTTTAAACATGTTCAGCTAAATGTGTATCTTTAAGGAATCAGATCACCTTAAAAATATCTACTGTATCTTTTGTGATGGGCTGAGATGATGAGCTTTCATTAATTAAAAAAACTCTAATGATGTTTTTCAGTGTAACATTTTCATAAAAAGTTATTTTTATTTGCCAAAATTATGAAGGAATGCCTATTAGGTAAAGAAAAGTGAGTAAAAAAACTTTCTGCAGTGTTTTCCCATCATGTTCAGTAAGTCCACCATAAACAGTTATTCTCAGCATTCATTTTAGCTGCAGCCACGGCGTTTATTCCAATCCTGACTTTCTGCCTTTGGTGATTAAGCTCGCTGTACAGAAATAAATTAGTTAAACTCCTAAACTCCCACAAATTGACTCAATGTGACTAATACAATAAATCAATTATACAAATATTAGCATGCATTTTGGATGTTGTCACAAAAGTGTGATAAGCAGCACCACCGGTGTTTGTGTGTCTTTATAAAGACAGAACGGGGGAAGGAAGGGGTGAGCAGAGATAGGATATGGGGGATTTCTCTGGGGGGCCTAAACAAACTGACTAAAGTGGTCCTGATTTCTGATCAGGCAAAGAGAAAAGAACACTTAGCACTGCTGGAGACGCTCTAAACAGCCACTGAGGAATTATTCTGTTACGGAGAAACTCAACAGCTCCTGTACCAAACCACTTCCCAACCGTAGATATATACTAAAATAGAGCAGATTGAGAAGCAAGCAGGTAAAAAAGAAAGCAGGCAACCATGCTTACGCTTTTACATTCACAGGTGCATGCATGAAAAGCCGCTGCACGTATTCCAGTAAGCAAAGCACTCTGGATGGTCGCCTGAAACCGGCACAAGCGCATGAACCTCTACAACACAAGATAGCAGATGCAGTGGAGTGTCTCTGAGGAGAAGCCGTAGATAATGAATGGGCCCCTCACACTCTCCAGAAAAGTGTTGCATGTGACTTGAACGAAAATATGTTTCCACTGAGGAAAAGAAATGACCTTATTCCTTCTTCGCGTTTGCACAAAGTTTGCCTGCACCACCAGGTTTGGTCTCACAAACATGAGCTTACATTTAGACCCCATGATGTCAACACAAACAGAATAAAAAGTTCATTTCTAATTAGACACCCCCTCCTCCCTTTTCTTTTTTTCCCCCTTCTAAAGTTCATCTCAATTAGTCCCACCTCGGCCCCACTTTCAGGTCTCAGTGATTTGTCAATGCCTCAAACTCTATGTAGCGCAGTGTGGTCACAAAGCAGCGCGGGATGTTTTTTTCTGTTTCTTTTGCATGCGCGCTTCTGTTTACGCTATGTGTGTGACCTTGACAAAAAAGGGACTCCTGTGCCCTTGACATTTACTTCTTGTTCTTATGATGAATTGCGAGGGTTATTTGCTAGTTCACAGGAGAGAAGCGAAGATCCCTGCTTTGTTCCCCGACACTCACACAGACAGTCATAAAAAATAACTACTCTGGAAATTTCACTGGTTCTTTACTCTTTAAAAGGAATGCTACAGAGAAACCCTAAATACACTTGAAATAATAGAAATACACTTTGCACATGTCTAATAATAGAACATGCCAAACGTAATAACACGCTTATAACCGATGAGACACTTTAGAGACGTGTTTCCTTCTGATTTTACAGCTTTAATTTGTTTCATTGAGAAAAAGTATTCTAAACTTTTAGCTTAAAGATAAATCAAACATTACATTTCAATATTTAAGGAGTGTGTCTGACTTATGTGCCGATGCTAATAGCCCATGTAAGGTTCTGAAAGTGTACGGTCTGGCCTGTCCACTTTGTGACACCCCCACGTAAGCCGATCAATCAGCTGTAATGAAATCCATCAGGTCACCTTTGAAATTTATCATTTTTTTGTCTGCGTAAAACGAAACCCAGGCTTGATGGTATGGAAGCTAAATTTAGGTTACCTATATGCTAACATATCCTTATACCTCCTCTTTTTGAAGAAAACATAGTGCTATGAATTACGCTGAGACACTCAGATCATATATGCTCATGTACTTCCTGACCTCGGACATGTGACTCTTTATGTTTTACATGTTTTCAGCTATTTGGAATTTTCTACATACATCAGTGACAATTTATACAATTAAATAAAAGTAAAATGCAGAAAATTCAAGTTTATAATGTTGATCAAAGAGCTACTTTTTCTTGGTCGGGTTTTTTTCTCTCTCTCTTGCCGGATTTCAAGGTGCTTAGCATCTCTTGTTTGCACACAATCCATCTGATTATCGCACGCTTCATGTCTCACACACAGCCGAGCATCTTCTCTCAAAAACAGCTTCATTTGCAATGGTTTTTCCAAAAACGTCTCACATTTTGATTAAAGATGCATTAGGATGAGCGGTCATTAATGCAGATCTTGTTGTTTGTGTTAAATGCAGAAAAAATGTCATTCTCTGGTGGAAGCTTGCTGTAAATGTGTCTTTAGCAATTTGTAGTTTATGTTGTTGGGAACATCTCAAACATTTTCTTCAGTTTCATAAAACATTTTCTCTCTTTTCGATATCTAAGGAGGACAAAAACCTCTCAAAGCTTACTGATTGTATGGTTCATTTTCTGCAAATGGCATCAAAAACACCCTTACTGAAGTATTTTTTAAAGAAACACGCTTCTTTTGTGTGATTGTTGATTTGTTTATTTATTTCTTTATTTTGCCGTGGTCATTTTTTTTTCCCTGCTGAACACAGCTGCTTGGGCCCTGCCATGCAGAAAGGCCCAATATGGCTTTGTCTGTAAATCGGAGTCCGGGGGCCACGACGGGGAAAAACGAGGGAGAACCACCCGGCGAAATTTAGCACACGATGGCTCCCAGTGGGCATCGTTTGGGGACCTGAGAGGTTTTTTTTTCCCCCTGAATCTCTCTTTTCTTTTTCTTGCATGGTGAGCAAGTTGGAAAACGCTGCCCCAACATTGCTGCTGACACAACCACTCAGGGACGGCTGTAACAGCTCACTTCGCATGGCACCTGTTATTGAGCCATCAGAGAAGCAGAGAAGAAGAGGAGAAAAAAGAAAACTGGGGAGGGAGAGAAAGTAGGAAGAAAGAGGTGAAGCAGGAAAAGAGAAAGTGTGATTTTGGGGATCTCGTAGTTCTGCTGCTGGATCAGCGAGCTAATGGGATTCTCTGCAGAGAACGATCTCTTCCCTTGTTGTACATCCTTAAATCAAGCAAACAACCTGATCATAATTAGATTCACTTTGCAAAACAAATAGTGTTTTTTTTTTCAAATATCTAGCAGTCACAGTTCCGTTCCTCCTGTTTGCTTTTTATCACCTTCTCCTCCAACTGTTTCTTTTCCATTTCAGTGCATCTAAAATTACTTTACAAGGCAGTGTGTCTCTCACGCAACTGTTTTCCATTTATCTTCATCCCGCGGATACAATTGGCTTTTGGACTAAAGTGATTCATAATGCTTTCATCAAACTTGTAATGATCTTAAACACTCCCTACATCTCCCGTCCTACTAAGATAAACGAGCTCGACGAGTACAGTAAGAGGAGAAGTATTAATAGCAGATGATGCTCCGTGTTTTCATTCCTAACTGATTTTCCAGGATACAGGGTGAAGATATTCCATGTATTTTCTTTTACCAAGTTAGCATACTTGTTTGTAGAAAAAAAAACTTCAATGCAAAACAATAGAGAAGGGAAAACACTTGGTTTTGTTTTCTTTCACAGCTAATCATCAGAGGTACACGGGAAGCTGCTGTCCATTCAAGCAAAGCAGCTGCATTCCTCTGCAGAGCAATCAAAATGGATTAAACCAAGCACGCTCCAGCTGCCTCCACGCAAATCAGATACGCCTGTGATGATGATAATCAATCCATAATAAAATAACACAACATAAATCTGATAGTGTTGTTCCAACAATTTTAATAACATAGATTTAAATATTGCCATGTGCACTGGAGTGATTTACTGATGAAAAAGTGCCATCAAGCTTATATACAACCCCTTTCTGGTGGCACGCCAATAATACCATTAACTGCATTGTTCAAACTCATTATGCCATGAGAAACACAATAATAATCACAGGACTACAAATGCACAATTTCTCCTATTGGACTAATCACTTTCGCCCACATTGTTATTCTACCTACGTCTTCCTCTCTGCCCGGCTCTCTTTCGTCGTAAATCCTGCGAGAGGCTCCAGTGTGAATCCCCAGTGCTGAATTAGTATTGTAATTTCTGGTATCCGTGCACGCTTCGCTAACTCGGACCTTGAAGTTATTAATCTGGGGGGGAGGCAGGTGTCACAGAAACAATATGTAGAGCAGCTGGTGTGGATTTTGAGCAGACCCCACTCTAACCAAAACCTTTAGCGTGTTCAAAACGTGTTGAATCATGTCAAGTAATGTCTTTGCATGACATACATTGGTTACTTAGAATGAAAATGAAGTTCCAAGGAAGTTTTTGGCTGAAAAAGTTCAATAACCGCTTCACTGCTTTTGTTTTCTGCTCAGAAATGAGCCCAACTTCCTTTTTCCAAAGTCAACTAGAAAATCCAAAAGTACAAAGAGTGATATAGTTTCATGTTGAAACTGAGGTGTGTTCTTTTTCCTAATTTTAAATTTATTTCCTGATTTATTAATACTAGCAACACAGTTGGTAAAATGAAGTTGTTATAATGGAAACACAATTTTAAGAAGAAAATCTGACTGTTCACCTGGAGACTGCCTAACTCAGGAGTAGCTCAGCAGCGAGTTGTCCAGTAAATGGAAGGTTGCAGGTTTGATCTCGGCTCCAGCAAGAGAATGCTGCTGTTGTGTCCTTGGGCAAGACACGTATGCCACCTTGCCTGCTGGTGGTGGTCAGAGGGACTGGTGGCGTGTGCTTGGAAAGCCTCGCCACTGTCTGTGTGCCCCAGGGCAGCTGTGGCTACACTGTAGCTCATCACCACTAGGGTGTGAATATGTGTGTGAATGGATGAACGATACACTGTAGTGTAAAGTGCTTTGGGGTCCTCTGACTCCGAAAGGCGCTGTACACGTGCGGGTCATTTATTATTTACATTATTTTTTGTTATTTTAGAAATTCCAACTTATTTGTGGGCAGGAAACCTACCGGTGTGCAGTGTATGCTAGAAAAAAAAGTGCTGGTACTGCTTACCTGAGCACACCGGTCCAATTAAAGCAGGTTGTCAGGTAATTGAAAGATTGTAAGATTGATCCCGGCTTCTGCCATAGATTGCTGCTGTTGTGTCCTTGGGCAAGACACATTCACCTTACTTGCTGGTGGTGGGTGGAGAGAAAGGTGGCCCCAGTGTTTAGCAGTCTCACTTCTGTCAGTGCACCCCAGAGCAGCTGTGGCTACGAAGTAGCTCATCTCCACCAAGGTGTGAATGTGTGTGTGAATGGGTGAATGGCTGATTGTGTTGTGAAGTGCCTTGGGGGGTTGTAGAAACCTAAGAAGGCTACACAAACGCAGACCATACGCCGTAAAGCACTGGATCAACCTGTAAATGGAGAACTGTAGACGCAGCAATGCACCAATCTCCTGCTCCATTTCCCCCTCGTTTCTGAACAAGACCCCAACATAAAATGTAACCTCTCCGCTTTTTTGCACCATTTTTGAAACAATTTGAAGATTTTTTTTTCATGATTTCCACCTCAGTCAAGCTTCAGTGTTATAAATGGGGCAGTAAAATGGCCACATGAGGCCTAAAATAAAAGTTAAATTAGAACTTAAGGAATAATGATTACAAATATATATATATATATATATATATATATATATATATATATATATATATATATATATATATATATATTTACTTTTTGAACCGAGATGTTTTGATCATGTGTTTCAATGTTTCAGATAGTTAAACTGCACATATGGCTCATTGACAGACATGACAGATGAAACACTTTGTTTGCTTTTGTTTAGACACTAACTCCTTTTTAAATATGAGCCTTTTATGAGATCAAAAAGACCCGGTGATATTTGATGTTGTTTGTAGATAGAAGTGAGGCAGAGGCAAAGGAAGTGTCATCTAGTAATGTGCAGCTCGGGCCCTCTGTCTCTACTGTGTCTGCTGGGAAATAATGCAACGTCTTGTGTTTGACACGTCTAGGCAAGGGGCAGGGAAAAATGGAAGAAAGAAGGAGGAGCTAGAAGAAGGAATGATGGGATAAAGAGGAGAGTGAGGAGAGAGAGAAAGACAGACAGAGAGAGAGAGAGAGAGAGAGAGAGAGAGAGAGAGAGAGAGAGAGGACACAATCAATTCACCAAACCAATCTCCATCATGTCATTGCCTGTCAGCATAGATTTAACAAAAAAAAAAAGACCTTTCAGAGACGTTCCAGAGCTGTAGTCTGATCAATGACCTAGCCCATATGTTACTGATGTGGATCAGATAGTTCCTCATGCAGCTCCTTTATAACACAAATGACCATCTCCTAAATGCATCCATGGAGCAACAAAGTCTAAATGCCGTTGCTGGAGTTGATGGCTGGAAAATACAAAAAAAAATGTCTTCAAAGAAGAAATTTACTCAGATTTCTATTTGCAGTGGTCTCTAATAGGAATGAATGCCTTCGAAGTTAGAACAGTTTTAGCACTGACTGATCAGCAGGAGAAGGTGTCGCTTCAGTTGAAATAACTTGGAGTCTTATTTCCTGATATTTGGACATCTCCCGTTGAATTGGCTAACAGCAATGCGACTCTACCACTGACTCAGTTTATTTGGAACATTGATGTTTTCTTTGCACAAATAACTCAAGCCTGAAGGAGCTCTGTGTGTGTTGTGGAGTTGCTAATGCAAACGGTTAGCTTCTACTAGCTGAGATGTTCTCAACTGTTTCCTGGACGCTAAACCAACAACAGCCTTTCCCATAACGAGTCAAGATGGGTGAGTTCATGAATGCTAATTTACAGTGTGACGTAGCTTTGAGTGGCTTTTTCTGATCTGACCGTTTCCTCCTCCGTTTCCTTTTGGCGACTAATGCAGGCGATAGGGACTGAAGACTGTTTTTCACGTTTTGTGAGCATGCAAATGTCAGAACGACTGATCATCACAGGTCCCAACACATTCTCACACCTGAAGCGGCTAAAACTGACGAAGGGTGACCAAGCATTTGTTTTCTACACGTTGGGAGCCCCAAAGCATCAGGAGGCTCTGACGACTGTGGTTAAATGGAGATTTCACAGAATTGCAATCTTTACCCTCTTGCAATTTAACCTTCCCCTCACTCTCATTCTAACCTTAATGCACCTGCACTTGCAAAACTTTTTTTCTAGTTTTACTGTCCCTCTCAAACACGGTAAATGATAAATTTAGAACAAGAAACCGGGCTACGTTTAGGATGAGGGTGAGAGGAAGGTTAAATCGCCAGAGGTTAGAGGTTAAATGTCGGTGAAATCTCTGTTTTACCACAGGCGTCGGGAAAGCGACACTCTGGCACAACGTGTTGCCTCCCGATGCGTTGGGGCTCTCAACAAATGCTCGGTCACCCTTCGTTAGTTTTAGCCGCTTCGGGTGTGAGAATGTGTTGCAGTGATTCTCCTCTTTAATATTTTATTATTGCACTCTGATTATACAAAATCTAAGGAGTAATCCTTTATTTCATATATATTCAGCTAATGGTGGGGAAAAAAGCTACCAAATAATACACTAAACATGCCTTGTCACAGCTGGTTGACTAAAGACTGAACTACTGAATGTGACTCCCCCACTCATGAAGCTGATTCACAAGGAGTTCCCGAACTCTAATGACCTTCACTGGATTTCTAGATAAGGACCAAATTTCTTACATTTTCTACAACCAGAAGAAAAGAAACAGCACTGTTTGCCTGTGAATCAAAGTAGCTTTGTTTGACAATAAAGCTTCTTTTATGCTTGATAAATAAAAACACACACTAGCCATTCAAAGCATGGCCATTTCAACCAACAAGCACCCCAGTTTTTCCATTTGATAATGACTCAGAGATTGAAACTTAAATTCCATGCCTCAACAAAGAAAGAGATGTTGTTTTCAAAAACAGAACATATCAATTAAATCACAACATCAAGGTGAAATTTGCAAATGCCACGAGATGGCGAGATGTGACAAATTGGTTTGCCTTCACTGAGCTGTCTCAACCTTGGCACAAAACAATTTGTCAGTCAGACAGAGAACCGGTGATATTGTTGTTCAAAATGCTAGTGAGATACGTCGCTGTATTAAACTGTGTTTCTACACTTAAAGCCTCCATATGTCTGAGCAAATCTGACACACGGGACCCAAGCAGAAATCGGGCAAAATGTGGCTGGACCACCTTTAGCTTTGTTAACGCAAGCACTTGCAGTGGAATAGGGTACGCTTCTAAAGTGTCGTGAGATTTGCTTCTGTCCAGTTCTGCATTTATTCTTGCATTAATGATAGAGAGTCCAGTCACTGTCCAAAACATTCTCCATCACATCTCAAAGACTCTAGGGTAAAGGTCTGGACTCTGTGGTGGTCATTCAGTGTGTGAAAATGATGTCTCGTGCCTCCATAACCACTTTTTTCACTATTTAAGGCCAGTGAATTTCGGCATTGTCATCTTGGAATAAGCCCGTTCCATCAGGGAAAAAACACCCATGGAAGGAATACCCAGGTCATCCCGTAAAGTCAGGTATTCAGGTATCACAGTTCTTTCATTTTGGGGGCGCAGTGCAGTATAGAATAGAACAGAATTTGCTAAATCACACTTTACAATAGATATTTTATACAAGTCAGGTACTAAATCATTATCAAATTGCACCCATGCACCAGTAGGCCCATGTCCCTGCACAAATGCAACCCTGCTTGATGCACCGTGGCACATGTGGCGTTGGGGATGGGGGGTGATCTCTATGTCAGATATCACCCAGCAAGGTGCAGGGTGAGTTCTCAACAGGTCAAACTCAGAACTTGGAGGTTGCAACAAAAAGGTTTTTCAAATATGAAGTACTTGATTTTGAAGACGGGCTGTGCTTTGTTCCAGGAATCAGATGCAACAAAAACTTTAAGAGTTCACATAAATGTTTTGTAACATGAGTCAGCAGAGCATGTCTGATAAAATGCATCACTGTCTTAAGTCAGTTATAAAATGCAAGGAGGAAATGTTCCAGTGAGATGTTTTCCAGTGTGAGTGTTTGACTTCTAACTTGTTATGTTTGACCAGGCGTAAGTCTGGTTACAGCTCCCACAACTGGTTTAAACAAGATCATCTGTGAGCAGAAAATAGAACATTTCAAAATGTAAGCAGCATTAAAACATCTGTCAAGGGCTCAACATTTTGACTTGGTTAAGTTGTTTTAAATTTCACCGAAAAAACCATGAGGTGTTAACCTTTCACCCATAATTTGAGTTCCCCAGTGAGGGATGGAAACTGGAAGCGCATATGGGCAAAATCATTAGAAAAGACAGAAAGAAAGAAAGTGATAGTGACAGAGTGAATAAATCGAGTCATTAAGCATGTGTTTGCGGGACCTGGCTCCCATATGACAGCACGGGGTGGAGACATGCTTCTTCTGCCTTTCCCCATAAACAGACAAACAGATTGGCTCAATTGCCTCTCTCCTCTGGGCGATTCTTCCTTTCTGCTTTCTGGGGAACACTTAGGACCTTCTCTCCCCTGGGTCTCCACAGGCACAACTGCTTGTGCTGTGTTTCAAATTACAGCATTCCCTCAATAAATTAAGACCTCGGTCTGAAGCAGATTTAATTTCAACACAAATCTCAATGAATTGAACTTGTGGCTGTGATTAAAGATGATTTAATTATGGATTGCATTGATGAGAATTCGCTATTGAATTTGTGGCGGGAATTTGGAAACACGTTTTGTACTAAAGTGCTGATTTGAATTTCTAATATATACTAAGTATTATGGTTTATTAAAAAGTTAATATTTATAAAATAATGAAGTGAAACTCAGAAGTTTTATGAATCGTGTCTGTGGTATAGAAAGGAGAATCTATCAGAGTTCAAAACTGATTAAACTAACCGTTTTCCGTTCTCAGCTGCCTTTTACTCCAGTCTGTTCAGGCTTTTTACATCCTTCTCACTCCGTCTTGTCTTTTGATTTTTTAGCGTGCAGGTCAATCGTTATGTGAGTGATGGTACCCATCAATGTAGTGCATGTGCTGTAAAACTGTCAGCCGCTGACAGATTGACTGACGCCGTCAACGCTTCGGTTACCACCGCAGAGCAGGCTGGGTAAAAAAAAACAAAAAAAAAACAACGCAAAACAAAAGAGAAGCGCTGAGTTTAATTTTTAAAGAAATAAATAAAACAGGTGCATTTAAACTGCTTTTTTTGTGCCTACTTCTGTGATCACAGATCAAATCTGGCACCGAACTGAAACCATAAAACAGTGTTTGTTTAAAAAGTGCAAAGAAGGAAAAAAGAAATAAAGACGGAGTGTTTCTTGTGTAATTTCCAACAGCTGTTGATTCAAAGAGGGGAAAAAAAGTTATTCGGTCCAGATGGTCTCAGTCAGAAAGCTGACTTCACTGGATCTAGCCATGTGTTTTTCCCTCCTGACAGAAATTAAACTGGTCGTTCGTTTGTCACCGCTCACTACACAGCTTAAAATGTAGCAATGAAACGTTCCTTGGTGATAATGCACCATAATTACTCAAATGCCTGTTCTTTATCTGCAGCAGAGGGACGACAGAAGGAACGCTTTCCTCAGATGAGATTTTAAATCCCGATGAGCCTACACATCCCACAGCTACAAATAAATAAATAGTGCAGAATCAAGTGTTTTGTTCTATTTCAGGTGGAAAGTGCCACGAGTCATTTTCTCAACAACATTTTATACGATGAAAACGTAACAAATTGATGGTAAGGATACAACCGATCATGGACGTAACTTTCACTTTAGAAGTGGGGGGGACACGGGGGTGGGGGGATCTTTACAGTATGCTCTAATGGGAAATGGGCTTCAACACAAACGGTTGTTTTCTGCTTGGTCCTAGAGCCTAACCAGTGTCAATTTCATATAGCGTAATATTGTTTTTGGATGGTAAAAAGTGCAGGGGTCAAAACTTGACTTTGGAAAAAGTGGGAGGGGGACATGTCCCCCCTGTCCCCCCCCCAAAATTACGTCCATGCAACCGATGAACGTTACTAAGTCTCTGCTTCTAGAAAGAAAAATGCCATGCAAATATGCTTTTATTTTTTTGGTCTGATGGGTTTTTCATCCACTCAGAAGCTCGGAAACACCACAACTCTAACAGCGACGCCTACCAGCCCTCAGAAATGGGGGTGAGAAATCTACTGTGCTGTGGAGGCGTGGAAAGGTTAACAGTGGCCCTCTGACATCAAAATTCAACGTAAAATCAGTCATTTATTGGAAATAAGAGTAAGAGAGCCTCAGCATCCGCTGCTGCAGAGATGAAGGCGGAAGCAAGGCCGAGGCTGAGTCACGCCAGCTGAAGGTGACACAAAAGGGAAGACAAAAACATTATATATATATATATATATATATATATATATATATATATATATCCACTTGCAGGTTCTTTAAAAGCATTCTTCACATCCAAAGACAACCTTGAGTAGGCTGGAGAGAAATGAACCTGTTTAACTGACATTCAGATGTGAGCCGTGGTTTTTGACTCAAACATCCACCATGGCTTGTCTTTAAAACCACTGAGTGAGTCATCCGAGATCTTTGAAGGTGACTGGCATTAACTCAGCTGTGGCTTCAGTCCACTTCTAATCCTCGGTGAGAAAAATGACAGCCTCTTCGCACAGTTTCACTTCTGCGTTTTTTGATCTTTTGATCTCCCCATCGACTTCCCTCCCTCTCCGTGTTGAAATGGTGACATGTGATTCATTGAGCTTTTTACATCTCTGCTAAACAATGTCTACAAGAGGACATAGGGGAGCATTTAAAGTGTGAATTTGTGTATTTCTAAGAAATCACACCCATACTTTGAATTAAAATTTTTCAGAAGTCTTATCAGATCTTACGCCTGTAAAATATATATTTTTTAAATTACATATTAACATATTGCTAATGCAGGAAATAGGAATAGAAGACTCTCTTCATATTTAGCCTGCATGTTAAACTCAGAGTGACCGATCATAACAAGTAAAAATCATATTTTTCTGTGAATTTGCTCTTTAATATGTGGTTTTGACTTTGTAGCTGATATGGAGGTTAATATATATATATATATATATATATATATATATATATATATATATATATATATATATATATATATATATATATATACAAAGTTAAAGACTGATAAATTTGTCGCATAAAGGGTTTAAAACCATAAATAATTCAACATTCGGACAAAACTGAACAACCAGGTGTTAAAATTAAGGACACTTTTCACTTTAACTCAATCAGCTCTCTGACTAAGTGAACCCTATTTGAACAGCTAATTTAGTGATGCGCTCAAAGCTGTAAAACCAAGAAAAGAAACATATTTGCCAAAAAGACAATCCTAAATATGCCTGGTGTAAATGTTTTTACTGTGACGTTCAATGAAAAGATTCTGATTTTTCCTAATAATGCTGCAGATCTTCAATATCACAAAAAAAAAAAAAATTTGCAAGCTCCACAGAAAGCATTTTTCTTGTTCTGTGCGTTTTTTTAACTTTTGTTCTTTTCTTGTTCCTGTGTGTGTCCTAGCATGAGAGTGTGAGAGACAACGGATAGCGAGAGAGGCCATTGACATATGAACCACAAGTATTTGCATCTCAAGAAATGTGTCACCCATATGGGACAGTCCCTAGAACATGAGCTTTAGAATGTGCTGGCCCAATTTGATACACACACACACACACACACACACACACATTGCCACTCACACGTCTTCAGTCATGTGATGCAGCGGTTTGTCTGAAAATGGAAAGACTACAAGAAAAAAATAAAAATAAAACTGTAAAGCTACATGTTACTATCAAACGTGTTTTCCCTTTACGTTCCACAGTGATGTGTTATCGGTTTCTTTATTCTTGTAATATTGCATTAGATTTCCAATATTGGTGCTTTTTTCCCATTGTTCAAGACATCATTTGCGTTTTGAATAAAAAATTATCAATACAAGATGAAGCACTAGCAATAAAAAAAGAGGAGAGTAAAAGTCATGACGCTTGGCAAGAATGCTCTTGTTCCTGTATCAATAATTCAGCCTCCAGCTCATAACTTTATTTTCAATGCATAATTGAGGCCAGCCAGTGAAGGTTGTCCGTTCTTTCATATCAGCCATCTATATGACAAGTGATTTTCAAACAATAAGCAGAGCAGTCCATTAAGCTTTTAACATCTTTCTTTTTGTTCCCACTCGAGACGGTGGCCTGTGACCCGTTTCACTCTCTGTGCTTTGTTCATAATGATGTGAGAAATGGGCTGTTTTTAGGTGTCATTTTCTTTGTAGTTGCTGCTTCTGCAAACATGAAAATCCTGACTTTGATAAGTGTGGGGAAGATGTGGTGAGCAAAGGAAGAAGTGTTGACTCCATATTCAAAAGTTGTGGTTAGGAAAGGAAAGGGGGTGGGGGGTCTAATGTAATTTTAGCACATGCATTACTAAATTTGCTTAGTGTGTGTGCATGCATGCATGTGTGTGTGTGTTTCTTTCAGTAGTCTGTTTTTATTCATGCAAAAGATTGTCTACACTAATAAATCAGTGTATCGGACAAACCTCTATCCAGTGACGCGTTATATGACCTGAATATATTTCTTATTTGTTTGTACTGCTACTTAATAAATATTGATTTACTGTTTTAATTACATCTTAATCTCAAAACACAGAGGTGCCAGGGTTATGACTCTCATGTCGCACCGCAAATTTCCTGTTTGCAAATATTTATTGAGAATGACGTCCTGGGAGAGCCATAAAAATGAATGGCGATCATTAAACGAGAGAACAGCGCTCTACAATATCTGCACAAGTGTCAATATCAGGAAGCACGGGTCAACCCAGCGCGGAGTTAGTTACTTGAAGTTATACCTTTTTTTGCAAGTAACACTTTATTAACACTTATAGAAATGTGTAACTGCCGTTTTGTTGTTAATTTATGTATTTCAATGTAAAAATGAAATATTCTTCCAAGTGAAAATTATTATATCATAAACATTCACAATTAAGCTGCTTTTAGGTTAAATAAAAAATAATTAGACCCCAAAACTTCCTAGCTTTTGTCAAAATAGCAAAAGTAAAACTTTTTATTTATTTAACTTCAATAACTAAGAATAAATTCAAAGAGACTCTTGATTCCAAATTAGAGTTTTAAGTGTTTTTGTATTTTCAAACAAGCAGAAACTGCAGGTTTGATTGTCAGTAGTTAGTCTGCGTCTGCCAGAAAACTCAAAAATCCTCACCCTGGACAGGAAAGAAGAGTTTTTCACTTCATCAGCTGCAACGGAAATAGCTCCAAGGTCAGGCTAAATTAGGCTGCAATCTACAGTACTGCAATCTTTTTTATTTAGATGAAAACATGTCACACGCATGTTAGGAGCTCGGAAACCCAACTCATGAAAATGACATGCTTCTTAATTTTCTTCTGTAGCTCCTGTTAAAATCTTGCCATCAGTGAACTAAAATTGTTTCTGAAATGGATTTGCTCTGTTTCACATGACTCACTAATATGCTTCAGACTCTGCAGAAAATTGATTCCAAGAACTTTAAAAGAAAATTACATGCCTTTTTTTATTTCTGTTGTCTTATTTAAAGACGTGCTTCACTCATATTGTTTAATACATTTGTGATGGTCTCTAGTAGGAATGAATGCCTTGCAAGTCGCAATTGGCTGAAAAATGCTCAGATGTGCCTGTCTCAGCAAGGAAATTCAGCTGGAGGAGAAAGTAGCATCAGATGGCAGGATTTGGACTCTTATTTTCTAATATTTAGACATTTCGTCTGGGATTGGCTAACAGGAACGTAATTCTACCACTGACTCTGTGTGCGCTGCAACACTGATGTTTTATCTCCACAAATAACACGAGCCACAGCCTGCAGTGTGGTAGAGTTGCTAATGCTAACAATTAGCTTCTACTAGCTAAGACGTTCTCTGCTGTTTCCTAGACGCTAAACCAACAATAGCCTTCCCCATAATGAGCCAATATGGGGAGGTCCAAGTGACATATTGGCGTAGAGCGGTCAGGCTTTTCAAATCCTAACATTTCACCATCTATTTTCTGTCAGAAGCTGATTCAGGAGATTTACGTACAACCTGCATGGTAAACTCAGAATGGTTTAGACTGTAAAAATTGTAGTCGGAAGTATTTTGTTCATTTATTTATTAGGTTTTTTGTTGTTGTTTGTTTGTTTGTATTGGTTGATAGAAAATGTGGTCTGGTCTGGTTTTACATCATTTAAAGTGGAACTAGGGAGTTTTGGCTTTCTTTTAGCACCCCCTAGTGTTTGTTTGTAGAACCAAAAGCAAAACTCAATTTTTCTATGTCCCAACAGAGCGGGACACCAATAAAACACAATTACGAGGCTAAGTCTACTTCCTTTCCGGTTGGTGCATGGGTCCTGAGATGAACGAAAAACAATGCAAGTTAATGGGGCTAAAAATGCTATTCTCCAATCCGCTTTGCCTTACGCCCTGGATCGCACATGTTGTACTGCAATTTAAATGAAAAGTAATGATGGGTGTTTCGGCCACACCAGTCACGTACTTTGAGATTTATCAGCTTGTAAAAGTTTGTAATTAGCATGACTACATCGTCACCACACAATCTCCTCTCCCCTAGCATAGCTGCTGCATTAGAAATGGTCAGATTTATGGTGGTTCTTTCCTCCTGTGGGAAGGATTTGTGGTTTGCTGAACTTGTAGCCAATTTCCCTCAGTTTTTCTCTGTGTCTGGTTTGATGACGTCACTTTCGTGAAGCGCATTTGTAGTCCTGGACTTATTTTTATATAAAACCTAAAATACGTTTCCCCCTGTTCGAAAATAAGCACGTTCTTGGTATCAAAAAGCTTCTTTAAAATTTACAGACATCAAATGTGAAATCCATGGCACAAAACAAGCGGAATTAGAAAATAGCATTTTTAGCCCCATTGACTTGCATTCATTCTTTCGTTACTCTGGGGACCCATGGTCCGGAAGTAGATGGGTGTGACTTAGGCTCCCTATAAAACACACCAGCAAAACACATTGATGAAGGCGTGAAAGTAGTGGTGTCATGTGACTAGGTTTAACATTTCTTTTATATTGCAGAAGCAAAATATTACATGAAAGGAGTCAACTCAATCATACTTTGAACACGGTCCAGACTAGTCATGGTATGTTTTACGTCATGTAGACCAAAGGAAATGTTGCTCTGGTTTGTGAACTCAAAGAACAAAGTATTTTGCCTTGGTCAAACTCTTACAGATTCATACCATGTAAGTCAAAAAAGGTTGAATGCCTTCTCCAGGTCAGGGATGAGGTCCTGACCCAAGTGGAGGCGTTTTCACAAGTGAGGGAAAGCTGGAGCACGAGATCGATAGGTAGATTGGTGCTGCGTCTGCATTGATGCGGGTGTTCTGCCTATCTGTCGTGGTGAAGAAAGAGCTGAGCTCACCCCCCATCTGTGGTCATGAGCTTTAGGTAGTGACGGAAAGAACGAGATTGCAGATACAAGTGTCCAAAATGAGTTTTCTCTGTAGGGTGGCAGGGATGTCCCTTAGAGATGGGGTGAGAAGCTCAGTCATCTGGGAGGGGATTGGAGTAGACCCACTGCTTCTCCACACGAGGAGGACCCAGTTGAGATGCCTTGGGCATCTGGTTAGGATGCCTCCTGGACCCATCCCTGGTGAGGTTTTCTTTGCACATCCAATTGGGAGGAGACCTAAAGGAAGACCCAGGTCATGCTGGAGGGACTATGTCTCACAGCTGGCCATGGAACGCCTTGGAATTCCAAGGGAGGAGCTGGCCCAAGTGTTTGAGGAGAGGGAAGTTTGGGCCTCTCTGCTTAGGCTACTGCCCCCACGACTCGACCCCGGATAAGCGGATGAAAATGGATGGAAACAATTTATTTGAAAGTGATACGTCAGCAGGATTCATTTGTGTTACCAGTACATCCATACTATTCCATTGCTTTTGAATGTTCTTATGTAGCCTTGAAAAATGCACATTTTTACTCTAATACTTTTTTGGGGGGCTTAATTAAATAACAAATACCGGTAGATTTTAGGCATGGTGCTCATCCTCTTTTCCCCTTTTTACCCCATCTTGTGTTCCTGTTTTAATTCTTGATATGCTGCTCTCATGTGTATTTAGTGCATTAGACTAATTGGATGGCTGAAAATTTTGAAGAAAACAGTAGTGTGTATTTTTTCCCCCTATCAGAGAAAACCTGTAAATAAGAAAAGGTTAATAACATAATTTTAATCACATTTACCTAGAAATAAATGGACAATGTACAAAAACTAATACAATACTCAATGGCGGTATGCTAGAGTGTGTTTGGGAATAATCTATCCCTATTTAGTTTTCGCTTGGTTTGTTCCGGAGATCAAGGTGGCTGGTTTAATTGAGCCTGTACTGGACACAGAGCTCGGAGAGCAAGCAGATGAGCATCGATAAACTATGAAATGGTTCCAATTTGACCAGTCGATGAGGCTTTGTGAGCAGCTCCCACGGGGCTTTGATTTTTCTCTCAAACAACAATCTGGGATCTGTGCTTTTCAAAGACAAACTCCATCCATGTTGTTGTTGCCTTCCTCATGTTTGAGTGATGTCACTGAGGTCGATTTCACCCATGTCCATAAAGGCTCTCCCACACTTGAATCACCCGGGAGACAGCTTCTGTCAGTCTGCGCTGTGGTACCAACAACCAATAAAGGTCAATCTCCCATGGTAATGGCCAATTGGGTTTGTTCCCATTATTGGCCCTCTGAGTTGTGGTCAGCAGATGGGAGAGCTGGCATGACTGAACCTAGTTGCTCACCAACCTTAGAAAACTGAGCTCTGTATCTAAACACTGCTGTGTGGCTTCACTTTCATCTTCTTTGGCTTGTGCCGGCCTGTACATCACTTCATCGTATGCAGTTCCTGTTTAAGAAAGAACCATGGTAGTGGAGTCATAGGAGTACTGCCACTGAGGTCTAACCGTCTAACCATTTCAGCTAATTGCCTCATTAATGATTCACTGGTGTTAGGCTGCTCTAGCACTTCGCTGTGGGGAGCAAATTGTTCTGATTGGTTTGCCTCTGTCAATTATTGATGAGGCAGTAAGCTGAAGTGCTAACACCTGGCTTTGGATGTCCAAATGGCCCCTGCATTCCCATCACACTCCCTTATCACATTCTTTGAGACCACATCTTGTCTTGAAAGACTCAAGTTTTGATGAATGCTCTTCTCAGATGGTGATTATGATGTATCAGTGATTATCATCTCAGCTGTGAAGATATGATGAGACAAAACAAGGCCCAGCTTAGTTTAAAGAGCAAAAAGAAGAGTGTAAATCGTAATTTATACTTCTCAGTCAGCTCTGTGAGGGAGACACACACTTTGACAGAACCGTTTTGCCCTCAGAATTCTCCGTCATCTGGGGATTCTTGCAAAGCAATTCCCCGCTAGGACAACAAGGGCGTAGCGCTATTCTGATGTATTTCTGTCCACAAATAAAATGCTTGCTGCACACCTTAGTACTCCTTCAGTCACAGGTGAATAAAGCCTCATATTTTTAGAATTTTTCTATGAGGCGTTCCTAAATCTTTACTGTGTCCATAGCTAAATCACTTTTTTGAGGGGGCAATGGCAGCGCTGTTGAAGAATTTTAAGGAAGCGGTGTCCTGACCAAGTTTTTGGTCTTCATCACTTTCAACGGATAGTTAAAAAGCTGTGCAAAATAATAAAGATTTAAAAGTTAGTTTACCTGGATTTATAAGTTAGTTCACCAGGAAAAGAAAAATTGTCAGTTTGGGGTTGGCAGATTTTATTAGCACACAGAAGACATGCAACTAGGTAAATTAAAAGACAGGGGAAAAAAGAAACAAAACCCTACAAGCACCTGACCACAAATTCTCAGCATGGGAAATAATGTGTCCTAGAATTCAAACCCACATTTACTTTGTTGTTGTAGAATAAAGACAACTTGAGGTAGCATGCAAAATAATTGGTGCCATGTCTGACCTGCTTTCTTATGCATCTGTTGTTTAGCACATAGAGAAGCAGCTTGTTCTTGAGAAAAGATCTTACTTTCGAATGCCCCAACCCACTTCAACGTCTGCAGTAAATAAATGTTGTTGGTATTGCTAGCCTGAGCTACTGCTACTGCTAACCCAGTCTACTGCTAACGTCATTGTTGAACGAGAGAAAAACAAAACAAAAAACACATGTAACTTTCAAGGATGTGCTGGGAATATTCAGACTGTGAGTGATTGCCAGATAGATCCGCACTGTGCTCATTCTGAGTTTTCCAGATGTGCGGCTATACACAAATGTTTCTAGCTTCAGGCAGCATCACAGAGAAATAGGAGTAAATCAGCCAATCAGCATGCAGATTGCAAGCCTAGTGGGTTGGAAAGCTCTTTTTTTCCCCTATTGTATGACTTTGTTATGGGGTTGTACTTTTGGGCCCTAACACATTTTTGTATGCTATAGGAACAGTTTCAAATAGTAAAAAAAAATGTTGTTCTAGGACCCCTTTAAACATAATTGAAACTAAAATCCCAAATAGTCAGACAGTCCTATAGTATCCTTTTTTTTCCAATTTTTATTGTTTCATTTATATTTCTGCTCATATGTTAATATTTTTCATGCGGTACTGTATCTGTCTTGTTGCAAAGTGTCCCTGAAAAGTGCTTTTAAATAAAATGTATTATTTTAAAAGAAATTCATAATGTGAATTCATCCTTCAAATATTGTAGATTCAGTTTGTTTCTGGATTTCATTAGAAAAATAAACTAATCAATTTAGGTTTCAAGTAAAATAAAATTAAAAAAACTAACAACAAGACATTCTCAAGCAATAACACAATGACCCCACGCGTGGAAAGAGTACCTCCAATGTAGACAATATACCAGTTTAGGGTTCATGGTATGCATGCATGTGCGGAGCGGTAACAGTATGCAATGCTGTGTCAATAGTTTCTTTGTTTATGGTGATTTATAATGGGTGCAGGAAGCACCTTTACAGTAGGGTCATGTAATTGGATCTCCAGTAGATAGTGGCTGAATTCCACTGCAGTCTCTGTGTCTAATGGCCCACCCACAATGCACTCCTCCTGGCAACATGAATCATCCTCAGCGCTGGATGCAGGAGAGGCCAACTAAACTTTGTGTAGTTCAGACACAAAACAAGTAAGCAGTAACATGTTTTTGTGTTACGATGGAACAAACTGTGAACAGATTGAACAAAGTCCAGCAGACACGATTTAGAGGTGGAACTTTATCATTTATCTTGGCCTTAATTGAAGCTGATTTGAGAGTCACTCCCCATGCTGACGCCACTGTCACTCTGCATCTAAGTGGGCTTGCAGAGTACACTCACAGGGTGGTCACTCTGTCTTTGTTTCTAAACTGGCACCCGTGACAGCGGAGCCCACCCCACTGTCCAAATACAGCAGCCGTGACTCACTGTGTGCAACTATAAACCTTCAAAGAGGAGACAGGATTTAGATGACGGTCCTGAGTAACTTGCTCACAGTTACTAGTGTGTGTGCATGCATACAACACAGCACTAAAGTGTGTGTCACACTTAAATGACTTTTCCTCTTTTTTTCTATTTTGTTCACAGATCCTCTAACGACTGAGCAGTGATGACATCAGAGTGGCTGACCAATCGCACCAAGGCTCCTACAAAGCACAACATTCATAATGAAGACCTGCTAGAATCCCCTCAAATTCCTACAAAGAAATCCACAAAAGCCTCTTATTGCTCCGGTGTCCTTCCTTGGTATTTTACCCGCAGCTTTTTTTCCTACAAAATATAAAAGAAAAGAAGAAAAAAAAATCAGAGACTCATAATCATGAGATGATTTACAACAACAGATAAATACTTTGGAAATACTATTTTCTTTTCAGTGAGAAGATCGACGATGCATGCTGCTGTAAATAGATCATTACAAAAACCCTATTCTTATTCCTGAAAAAGGAAACGTACCAAGTTGCTGTCACCAAAATCATAAACCTTCATTACTGTGAATAGAGTACTCATGCTTAGGTTTTTCATTTCAGATCAGATTTATTCTCACAAAATGTTCGACTATAATTTCCGTCCTTTGGTGTTGTAAAAAAATGTAATTTTTAATTCTTCTTATTCTCTTTATGTCTCGTTTACAGTCTAGTCTTCCTCTCAGATACCCACATTAGTACATGTAAATAATGATGAAGACAGCAGCATGAATACATTGGCATTTACCAGCCTGTTAGACCCCAGGTCCCACTAGGGCGACAACGTTTTAATAAGTTTAAAATCCTGATTTTTCAGTAGCTAAATACACATTTCCAGGTATCTTGGCCACTTTTTTTTGCACATTTGAATAGATTCGTAAATACGCTACCTTTAAGTATTTATTTTTTACTACACTGATTTCATTACCTCGTTTCACTAGGAAACCCTGTCAAACTGACGAGGAAAAGCAGGCTAGCCATTTGATTTAGCACCATTCACCTTTAGTTTCATCATTTCATGAATGATTTAATAGTAATAAAAAACAATGTTCTTCCGATATTTCTCATCGCAATAATTACCCCGCTCTCTAAATAAATAGATTAACTGCTGTAGCAAAGCTACTGTCGGTCTGAAAGGGACACTTTATTTTATTTATTTATTTTTTGCATGGTTTCAAACCGTGCTCCTTTGTTGAGCCTACACATGGGGGGGAGAAATATAGATCTCCTCGCTGACTGCAGTGTGGACATGAGGACTCTGATTTCCGTCTTCCATGAACTATGAAGATAAGCAAATGCACTGACAGAAAAGAAGCCCAGCCAATGACATGGACAACCTCAAAGATCGGTCCCTCTCCGGCAAAGACAGAAAAGGTTTGCATGAACGACAGGGGACAGACAGGAAAAGAAGAAAAATAAAGTTAAACAGCTACTCTCCGCCATTGTGCATCCTCTACCTCTCAATGTGTGCTGTGCATCAAGGATCTGACTACCCTCTGTTCTCCTCACCGTCCAGTCTTCTGCTGCATGTCTCCACAGAGCCTCGAGTGGAAAGTCCAGCACTGAATGCTATGTAGCAATGGGGGAAATCGACAAATATTCACTTGGAAACAAATGCACTCATTGCTTGTTGCTGTATATATGTACACTATGACCGATATATGTAGTTTCAGATGCTGTACTCTGCATGGTAACTTGTAGATGGAACATGACAACTACTCATAGATGAGGACAAGCAGGTAGCCATTACGTTTACTTGTCAAATCAGTATAAGTTATGTCTTCATTTTTACATTTTCCTGCCTTGATTTCCGAAAATGTTGGAAAAAAAAACATGACAGAAGCTATTTTATGCTTCCAGTTTTTGGTGTGATACATTGCCCTCCAGCACAGGGCGCTGCCGTTAACGTGTAAACACTTTGGAGAGATCCAGCCTTCCTTTTTGATGCCAGAGTAAACGTGGCGGTAGCAAGCATGAGGAGCAGAAGAAAGGAGGGAACGTAAAAACGAGAGTGCTCCAGTTAAGTGGCAGTGAACAAAGTGGCATGAGGCATCCTGCCAGCAACTGTCTATTCATCTTGTGTCAAAGGGATTTGCACATTTCAGTGAGTCTACACACTGACAGAGAAGTCCAAGAACAGAGTAGAGCGGGGGTGAACAGAGAGAGAAGACTGCACTAGAGAGAGAGAGAGAGAGAGAGAGAGAGACGTTTAAGGGAAAATCTCAAAGCATATTTTCAATCATTTTACTGGATTGACCAGCATTTCTGTTTTTTTCTGACCTCCTTGGAGAGCTGAATAACCTCCTGACCTGAAACTGTTAGACCCTCATGCAGCTCTCTGGGCTGTCATGACCTCACGTCCTGTCTGAGGTTAACTTGTGTTAATGAGCAGAGCCCTTAGCTCAACCAGATGTTCGGCCTTGTGTGTTTTTTCACTCCACCCTTTTTTTTTTATTATTATTATTTCCTTCTGCATCTCCCCTCTTTCTGGATTTAGCTAAAAAAAAAGAACCCCACTGAGTAAAAATCAGAAACCATTGATGAAATCAACTGAAAAACAACTTTTGTTAGCTCAGTACAAAAAAAGTCATACAGTCGAACCTACATTAAGCACACTGGAACGTTATTCCAGCAGACAAAGTGCTTAGATACGACTTATTTGGAGTACCATTGAGTCAGCGAAGAAATAATCTCAAATAAAATTTTGCACACTGAATAAAAATAAAAGTATTTACAGTCAACACATTAACAAATCTGAAATTAGAAGCTTCGTCTAAACGGCGATTATTTAAAGAAGGTTTAAAACTGAAGAAAGGATGAAGGTGTCGCTCAAACAGAAGACAGACGTGGTACTAAAAATGACACAGAGTGTGTGTCTGTGTGACTAAAACCTCCTCATTCTGCACATAAGTTTCACTATGTGACAGGTTGGTTTGCTTTTCTGTTTAATTTGAGTGAAGCATCATTCTAATCCTCGACTGAGACCAAGATGCATGCAGTTGTGCTCTTTCATGTGCTGAGCGGGTGCAAGTGCAAATGCACACAGAAGCACATCCCTGTTATTTTTGGTGAGACTCACGTAGGTCCACATGTATGCAGACCATGCTAATCTAAACAGCAAGGCGGTATGTAAACAGATCGCCTAAATAATGGGATTGTTCAGTGTGCAAACAATAAGCTGTTAGAGTAATCACGGGTCAAAGATATATTACCCAGAGGGCCGTGCTGTATGTATATTAACATGATGGATATGTGGAGTGAGGAGGGGAGCAGGGATATAGAGTCTTACTGATTCAGATTTACCCCCTGTTGGGCCCCGTCCGCTGCCTTCTCTCTTGTACCTCCCTACTCAGACTTCACTTAATCAGCCTCCCGTCTTCTCCTTGTGCTGCTTCCCAAGCAACTAATGCCTTCCAAAATGATCCTCCTTTTTTTTTTTTGGCCCAGGCTTGTCTGTATACCTCATCCTTGTTCATGCCTACTGTATTTTTCATTTATTTTCCTCTTGTCCTGGACACATAATCTGCTTCCCCAAAATCATCAATCCACCTCTTTAGTCGGTAGGAAACAGGATAAAGCAGCTCCACAATCTTGTTTTTGGATTAAGCAAAGGGACGGCTGAGTGATATTAAGCTATTTAAGTTACTCTACTTGTGTCTCATGTATAAACAACAGCAGGAAGAGAGCATGCACAGCCAGAAAGATGGGATTTCTAGAGCCGCTGTGGTGAAGTGTACTTTCCTTCTTCTTCATAAAAAGAATGATTTGTGGATATGAAATCAGTGAGTTAAGCTTGTTAACTTAATTTATTAGATTATCATGTAGCCCAGGCTGTCTGCAGGTTAATAAGTCCATGTGATTGTAGCTACACACTCCATTAGTGTCATCAGTGGCTAACTCGTGCGTCTGTAGGCCACTGAGGTTGACTCACATCAGGCCTAAGTAAACACGGAGGCAGAGCATTGGGGACAAAAACAACCTGCAAAATAGACTTTTTCTATTTGAGGAAACTAAAAATGTGCTTATGGAAAAACTGACAATGGTCTAATAAACTGCTACAAGAGGAAATTTTAGCAATTTAGTTCTGGCTCAGTGGCAAATGTGTGTGTGCCACTGGTCTTGAACCGTTTGTCATTCCTTCTACTTAAAATCCCTTTTTTTTAGCCCTTCCATCGCAGTAAAGCCTGTCTTATTATTATTTGAAACCAATGGTGTCAAAGTGTAATTTTGAACATGACCATGGGAGACTTTGGGAATTACGTTGAAAGTTTAGTTGGAAACAGCTGGATCTTTCACCCGGACCACGCTGTGCATGTTTCAGCTGTTGCACAGGGCTGCTCTAGTCACACTGTGATGACTCCAGAAAGGTGGCACGCTGTAACCGTCCAAGATTTCGGTGAGACAAACGACTCAAGGTTTTGCTCTAGCAAGATGAGCGAACTTCCGACAATTTTATTAGACTCTGAAACAAACTCCAAAAAGGAGTGGTTCACATGTTCCTGCATGTAGCTTCCACTGTTGCTAATGTTGTTGTCCGCGTCACTCCCGGGGTGTATTTTCATTGGTAGATTGCAGATGGGATTTGTAGGTTTTCATGCAGTGACTGCAGGTCTGACTTTGGTTGTGAGGGTGCTCAATAAGCCGTTACAGAGCTGGTAACACTGGATGGCCACAGACAAGCAAATCACTCTCACGTTCCAGCTTTATTGTCACGATTCTGTTCACAATAAGAGATTCAGGTACTTAAAGTTCCTGAAATTGACCCGGAAATTGGCTCGTTTGGCTCGAGACACGCTCATACCAGGAAGTTTTGGTAAAATTACCCTGAAGGTCCAACAATGGAAACAATCCTATTGTAAGTCGTAGCACAGTGAGATAACAGCTTTAGGAAATCGGGGGTCAAAGGTAAAGATAATTGGCAGAAAAGCAAATCAAGTCATCTGTTCTTCTCTAATCTGTCCCTCCAGGTGTCTTTCTGTGGGTACTTTGCAGTGACACTGACTGCGTTTACATGCAGCCAATATCCGGGTTACGATCGGGTTAAGGTCGGTATTCGGGTTTCTGAGTTGATCAGAATAACCCGTTTACAAGCATAAATAGAAAGAGTTACCCCTAACTTGCATAACCCGATTTAAATGCGGACGTTGGGGTAGCGTCAGGACGTATGGACTATGTCAAGACGCAATATGCGGTTACCTTCTTGTATATTTCGCTGTCTCTGTACTTTCGGCCGTCAACAAAAGACATAATGTTCATACTTTTCACCAGACCGATGAAGACAGAGGTTTCCTCATCACTCCAAAAGTGTGGTGCTGTGCCGCGACTCGCCATGTTGCTCCCAACTTGTTGTTTACTTCCGGTGTTCTGGCGCATACAAGACGTCTCGCTACTCATAAGACCAAGATTCCTTGCGAACAGAGCATGCGCAGAACACACGCTTTGATGGGGATATCCCGATATGCATTTACACCAAACATTCGGGTTAAAAAAGGGTTACCCCAGGTGTAGTAACCGGGTTTTTAAAAACCCAGTTATGAGCATATCCGGGTTTTTGGCGGTGTTTACATGGCCGTGCTGAACCGGGTTATTGTGAATATTCGGGTTTTAAAAGGGTTACTGGCTGCATAACCCGGATATTGGCTGCATGTGAACGTAGTCAGTGCCACGCTAACTCATTTGTGTATTTGAGGTAAAGAAGAGCTTCTGAAGTGACATTTAAAGAGGTGTACATCTTGATGCAGAGATAGCAACGGATTAAGAGCTGCTCTATTAGCCAGACGGCAGCAAAGACAGAATAGGCCTCCATGTGTCACAGAGCTAATAACACGGATGAATTATAGAGTTTTAAAGCCCTTACTCCCACCTTATTCTGGCCTGCACATAAGCCTGAGCTCAAGGTGGGCAGTGAGCCACGAGGCCCGTTCGCCGAGATGAGATTGGGGGTGAAGCCGGGGGTGGAGAGAATCGGATTAACCAAAATGCCTCAATTGGAAGAAATGCTCTGGGCTGACCTCCATGTAATACCATTGCCGTAGACTAAATCTCTAGCTCCTGATTAGGCGGTGCAGTGAATGAGAACTTTTAAATGTGGTGAAATTGTTGCACATCCAGTTTTATATGTGAATGTTTGTGAAAGGCAAAGGGCTTGCCTTAAGTACCCAAGCTGTCATGATAGAAACAAGCGGACACGGAAGTGATAAATTGCCATAAACTATTGACAGGTGCCATTTCAGTCAACACAGTTTAACTGTGCAGTCTGCTTTCTGACAGCTTGATCTAGTCTCTGGCACCTAAGCTGAGAAAACAGAGGAAATCGTCAAAAAGAAAAGCAGCTTACATTGATTCCAATTTGCCGTCTTTAAAACTACTGATGCAGCTAATGGGCGTTGAAAACAAAGGATAGATTTTAAGGTAGCTGAAGGAAGTTGACCTTGATCATCCAACGTTATAATCGGTCAAAAAGTAATAGATTTGATTTAATGTGTTCTCTGTGTAAGTTTGGATTTGGTTTTTGATGTTGAGTGACGATAACTTTTGGCTCGAGCTCCTCTTTATTGGGCACACGCTGTTCTACCTGCTGTGAGCAGGGTGTAATCCTTCAGCTTTACAAAAGGGAAAAGTTTGTGCCGTCCAGAAAGTTATGAATGCCTTCCTTCTGGGCCTCCTACAGAGCAGAGAATGGGAGACAGCAGGGGACAGCCATATGCTATCAAATTGTTGTTCACGGCTCCCATCCTTTGTCTGCTAAATCTGTTAAATATCAAAGACCCAACACACATTACTTAAAAATCACGTTTTAAAAATGTTCTTTCTCTGAAATACATTAGAAGGGCTGCCCTGGGCTTTACATGGTGCAATTGTTTAAATATGTTGCTTCAGTAGCTTGGGTCAGCTCATCATTTTTGTTTTTAAATGCTTTAAAAGTGCTGCTGGAGAACAATTAAAGGTTTATGTCTCCTATCAAAACGAGCCCCTTCGCTGTTACCAAAGGTTAATTTGCCTTCACCCCCGATTTCAAATGTTTCACACTAAATGTCCACATTATTTCCCACATGTGCCTGAACGAGGGGCTTGATTATCAAAAAGGTAGACCTCGGCGAGTGGTGTTATTATCAAAGGGGTTGTAAGCTGCAGTAACAGATTCTAGGGTCTTATTGCTATGGCAATCAGCCCCTTGCCACTTGGCCTTTCCTGACCCCAGTCAGAGATAAGCTTTATGGGAAAGCACATTAACATACTCTGGCAGTCACCTCCCTCTTTTATCAAAGGCAGTTCTGTGGAATCAAGTGTTTATGGAGCCCCAGTGGGGGCATGCTGCTGCTGATTGCCCGTATTAGAGGTTGACTGTAAATGAGCTGGAGGTGGACAAAGAAGTTGGAGAAGTGGAGAGAGATGAGGATGGGATACCGGTGTTCCTCCCCACTAAATGAGTAATATCTTTAATGAGTGCAACATCCCATGAGCAGGTTATGAATGCCCAGTCTTCCAGACACCGTCTGCACCCCAAATACATTCTTATCCTCTCTTAGAAAATCCTGTAGAAGCATACATAAAACATGCTCATGAATGCACTGTATAATATGTCTTTTCTGTTAACTTGAAGTAGGTGAACAAAAAAAACATTGTTTTTGGGTTTTCTGTATTTGATGCTAAAATGTCCTGCTTGCATTTATCATTATGTTATTGGCATTTTACTGTAGGAAGGAAAGGCATTGTGGTTAAATATAAAGGTGGCAGCAGAGAGGCCCTGCTTTCAGCCTGATCACGGGTAGAAGATCCTCTCAGCGTGTCTGCAATGATGGATGGTGATAGTCCAGTGTCTTTGTACACAACGGGTGGGGTGGGTGGGTGGAATGGAGGGGGGCTCGCTGTTGTCACCGGACAGATATAGTGAGCAGAAGAGAGAAAGATGTAGCCACAGCTTAATGTCCTTCTCTGGTGCTGTGCATGCTCTTTCCTATTTGCTTTTCCCTTCACGGCATGGTTAACATCGTAAATTAACCTTTCCAAGCCCCCTGTGCTCACAGACTGGCGTACAATTCAGACAAAGGAGGTGGGGGGATCTTTGTTATGCAATGCAGTGGGCGCAGGTCAGAGACGTAGCTTGTTACAGAGCCGAGCTAGTCTTCTTTCAGCTCTAGGAGATGAAACAATATACTTTGTTCAGTCAAGCATACTTTAAGTGCATGTCCTGTGTACTCCGTAAATCCATACGAAGCTGCTTTTTGTTCTCCATCATAGAAATGTAAATGAAACACATGAGAAAAACTGTATTGTAGATCCTCCTTTTCTTAGTCCATGACTGTAAATACAATGTAAATACCAAAACAGCTATGCATGCTATTATACACACAATGTGTTCAGGTACTTTTGTAATCCAGACTTCCCATACGGCATGTACTAATGGCAACTAGCAAAAATGGAGAAACATAATAAATTGTGAATAATGGTCTGGGTTGTAAACAACTTGGAAATGGGGAAGAATATATGTCTTAGCTGGTAATGTTTTCCTACTGATAAGTAATGCATCGGCCTGCCATTTACTCCAGTGCTGTGCTCATGTTATCTTTTTTATGTTCCATAAGGTAGGGTTGGGGCAAAACGTGACCGTCATTTACAAGTCTGTGGAATGTTCAGCAGGGAATATAATGGGGAAAGGCTGGTGGTTGAACCGTGCAGTTTTCACTTACCCACAGTCGCTGCATACGCGCATGTATGCGGCTAAATCCTGTTTATAACAATATCGAGGATAAAATCTTTAAGCTAAAACAAAACTTGGATTCCAGTTGAGTTTTCTAACTAAATGTCATCACCAGCCTTAGAAAACGTGATCTAAAGAAATAAAAACATGTCTACAAAAATCTAAGTGTACTCCAAAACACACACACACACACACACACTCATATTATCATCAAAATTCTTCAGATTGACTCCAAAAAGAAAAGAATTTGAAATTCTTTGGTGAACTTGTTTCCTGCTTTTCTAATATTATGTCCAGTGAAGAAATGTTTATATGCCAAATTTGCCTCTGCCCTAGCAGCTGTAGTGTGATATTTTATGCAAGCAACAATAATAGAATTTTTTTTTCCCTTTTTCTTTTTTCTTTCTTTTTTATTGTTTTGTTTCTAAGAGTGTTTATTGTAAACCATTTTGGAACCATGTAAAATCCCAAGGCGCTCATGTTAGATGAAAGTATCTAATTTCTAACCTGTGCTAAAGATATTTTAAATTTAATAAATAAACATTGTAACAAGAAACCGTGTCACGTTGTGTCACAATCTGAAATGTCTATACAATTAATCTTCCTGTTGTGACATAATGACCAATGAAAACATAGCTTTTTCACACCCTCCACTCCGGTCAAAATGTTATTTGTTATTATTTGTCTGAAATGTTCTGTTTCTGCTCGAAAAGCCATTCACAACATCCATGGTTCATATCCACACACACTTGTCTCAAAACAGGTGAACAATCTCTTAAAATAGATAGTTTGGCCACTCTCGAGTATTTTTCTGTGCAGATGTTATAATGAATCACAATATTTCCCTTTGGATCAATTTATGAATGACTTCTGTTGGTGGTGAGCTAATGGCCAGTCTGAGTGCAACCATGAAGGAAAGAACATTACTGATGTTTTAAAAAAACCTTCTCAGAAGTTATGGCAAATTATGTAATGCTATCTTTAAGGAGCCATAACATGACTCTTGTTTTAAAGTTATATTAGTTCTATTGTCGATACAAAACATGTCATTAAAGTTCTTTGCACAAAATCTCCCTCACATAAAGCAATTTCAGCAGAATTATTCTCAACATTTTCAGTATCTTCCGGAATGAGTCGTTTCAGGGCTCTGTCACTGTACGAAATAAGCTGGAGCTGGCCACGCTCACCCATCCATCGCTCAGTCTGCTCAGTGCTGAAGAGCCTGGCTATCCAGGAGGGGTTAGGAGTAGAGCCAATACTTCTCCATGTGAGAGTGAATTTCCCCACCTGTGATGTCACAAACGGGGACTTTTTGAAACAACTTGTTCTAGGCACGAAATTCTTAAGAAACTGATTAAAAAAAGGGATGGGCAGGGTTTGTTTTTACGTTTGGAGTGTTTGTAGGGGCAGTAGAGACCCAGATGGCATCACAAAAGGTATTTCCCCTTTAACCCTTTAAGTCCTGTCAAAGAACAAGTTAGCCAAAACTTACATTTACATTTTTACATGCTGTGGTGCCATTTTTTTGGAGTATTTCAACTTGCTATACATCAATACAACCCTTACATTCTAAATTTTAATTATATAAATGTAAAATGTTCATAGCAACAAAATATTGTACTAAAAGTACTATCTATGTAGAAATTGAAAATCGTTTTTTAACACATATTTTTCATTATGCAGACATGCCACAGCTTAATCCCTCAAAACTGTCAATAGAAAAAAGTTGCACACAATCCTTACAAACAACCACAAATTTATTTGAAGTGCTTCCATGAAATAGTTTCTGAGATACACTCATTTCTATAAACTGTAACAAAAATGAAAACAGAAATAATAATAATCTGCAGAAGTCTAATATATTAATGTTGAATATTTGTAGCTAATGTTTCAGTAGTATATAGTTTTCCTTTTCTTCTCACTGATAATAATAACACTAATAAAGATTATTGCATGAATATATACGTGAGAAAACAGAATGCGAAACTTAAAAATCACCCAGCGCTGTAATGGCGTCAACCGTGTCAAGGAGAGCCGATGTACCATTTGGCGGGTCCGTGAGTCATCAAAACATTCCTAGTGGTGTGTGTGTGTGTGTTGGAAGTTTGTAGTGGGTGTGTGATGTGTGTAGGATGTGTTTGTCTAAACGTATTATTGTGAAAAAGCACAAGAAAAAAGCCGAAAGCCTGGGACTACAAAAAACTAAAATTCGCAGGAAAATGACGTCAAAGCAGGTTATTGGGTGAGTGATAATCATGTGACAGTTCACATTGACAACGTGATGATGTTTATTCTAGCGTGTGAAGCCATGCGAGCTGCAGATCAGAACGACAAAGCGTCTGTGTCTGAATGAAAACTTTTCATATTTGCGCATTTTGGTTGTTTTTTGCAAACTCGTTAGCAGAAATATGCAGCGCTCTGGGACATGTTCAGTGTGTGAGATTTAAGTGTAACTCCTCCAGTTTAATATGCAAAAAAAAAAAAGTTTAGTTCCATCTTATCTCGTTTCCGTTCTACAAGCATTTGAACTCAGATATGCAAATGGGAGTGCCAGTGGTCCCACCTGTCTTAAAGGGTTAAACATTTTCAATTCCACCACTTGTCTGTTACAGATGTTTACACATGGTTTAAAAATCTGTGTCAAATGTACATCACATATGAACTGCTGTGACATTTTGGCGCTTTTAGCCAATTTTAAGCTGAGCGCAACGTCAAAGGGTCTTAGACAAAAGCTGGTGGGTAATTGGCCATGATACAGAAATTGAAGCATCATCTCGGTTCCATCTCACGTAAAATCCAGATCCTTGTTGTCATTTGAACACTTGGCTCATGGGTGCTGTCCTACCACTGTAGCTGTTAGCTCATTGGTGCTGTTTGAATTTTAAAGCTATTTTCCGAAGAGAGGCTTTTCAGAAAACTATATTTTATTTTACACAAAAACAATCTGAAACGGTCAAAATGTTTCAAGCTTTGGCCAATAGTTCTGTGAGGGGGATCAGTCCTAAATCACTTAAAGCTTTCGACATAGGAGGAGGCAAGTTTGTGTTGTGCACGTTTCAACAAATTGTTTACGAGAGGACACATTCAATTAGTTATTTCATTATTGCCTTAGGTGTAATCAATTGACAATGCCGATAACAAAGCTACATCAATTTGTGAGGCAGCTCCAGCACATTTCTCTAAATGATTGAGGAGATCTTCTATTTCAGGACCCCCCCCCCCCCCCCCCCCCCATGAGTCTTTGTTTAAAGTGACAGTTTAGCAGACACCAATATAATGGATTGTATTATCATGTTTATTGTGAGAGTCCTGAGTTATTCGAGTCAGTGTCTCTGGCCACAAATTCCACATGTAAACCGTCTCATGGCTCGTTTTTCCCCTGGAGTGATGTGCGGAAACAAAAAGGAGGATGCACTTTTTTCCCCCTCAGTCATTCCTTTTCCTCCGCTCCTGTTGAATAGATAAACAATGCCAGTGACAGTCTCTCATCACCCAAGAGGCCAAATCTCTGGCCCTGACCCGATAACATCAAGTGTGTGTGTCACCTGTCAAGTGGCTTCTGTCACACTTCAGTGGGAACTCAAAAACAAGTCTCCCTGAATGTGCTCGTGTGTGTGTATGAGAGAGAGAGAGAGAGAGAGAGAGAGAGAGAGAGAGAGAGAGAGAGAGAGAGAGAGAGAGAGAGAGAGAGAGAGAGATGAGTCGATTGGGGGATGGGGCAGTGGGTTTTGAAGAGAGCCTGTTGGCATGCAAGTGCAGGCCTCTTAAGGCATGGGTGGAGTTAAGAGTGGTGGAGGGCTGAAAGAGGTGGCGGTGGTGCTTGTGAAGGTAGGCCAGGAAACAGAAAAAAAAGGGGGGTGGGGCATAACGACCTGAACGAGAAGGACTTGTGCAGACACTGTGAAACTATCTCATTTTGTAGGCTCTGCTGGTCTCGTTCTCGTGTCGGGAACGGGCAGAGCGATGTGGGAACGCAATTATTTTCACCTATAAAAGGCAACATATGCCAAGATCATAAAAGTTCTTATTGGACAGTAATTTATTAAAGCAAGTGATAGAAATGGAGAGAGGTAGGACACAAGCTATAATACCAAGGCGTCACCCTGCTTCTCATTAAGGACCTGAGTGTCAGTGAAATTCAATACTGTAGGTTCCTGACAGCTGAGGGACAGATGCTCTCTGCAGAAAGATGCCTCTCTTCTAAAGATGCGGAGGAAATGAGAATGTTGACTATAACCACATCTTATTACAATATTCCTTCTTTTTTTATGTGTTTTGTTGCAAACTTAAATTATCTGCATGATTAGGCTTGTCCTGGCTGTTGTGCCATAAGCACGCCAGCTGAACATTCATCCTTGATTCTTTTTACGTTCTCTCGATTAAACATGCCGCTTTGCAAATGCATCAACCATAGAGCTTTGAGACTTAACAATAATCAAACCGGTCCGTGCAACAAACAGCTGCTACTAAGCAGAACGGGCATCCTGCTAAACGGATGAGTGATCTGAAGCAGAGTGTTTCTTCATTTACTGCAAATGCTTAAACCATTGTTGAGCTCTGAATGAGCAATAATAAATCATCATTGTGATCCTGGCAATACTGAATGATGTGGATTAGCTGGTGGGGAGAAGATTGAAGAACTTATCTGCACCTTCTCATTATCTAATACACCGAGCAGAGGCAGAGACGGATCTGCTATGGCGCATTTTCAACCAGAACAACGAGAGTTGGTCCCCCCCCCCCCCCTCTCTGTTCATTTGCAGTGTGAAATAAACGAGGCAAATATATTCTATTGTCTGAGGTTATTGTAATGGTAAAATACAGTTTTTGTTAGCGTAAATGACTCTTCTTTTCAGACAAGAGCGAGGATTTTTTATTTGTATCCTTTACTGTGATAAATACCGTCACAAATGAGGCTGGACAAAACAAAAGCAGCGAAAGGGAGGAGCAGGCAGTCGTAGAGGAGAGAGGATGGGTTTTGTGTAGGCCTATTGTACAACATCTGGCACGTGCTCTTGTATGTTTGTTGTTGTTGTCTCTCACACTGACAATCGTGTTCTGAAAACATTAGCGCTCGAGCCAAAAGAAGAACATGCAATGGAGGGGGAAAAAATCAGGTATTTTTTTGAAAACACAAAAAAAAAGCTCATTTTCATCATTCTTGCTAACTCTTGAGGTTGTTGTCAGTGACAATCGTAAAATAAATACGTTATCTTGTGCAGATCTGATTACACGTTTGGCCAACAAAAAGGTGTGAGCCAAGCTCAACGCTGAGACCAGCAGTACAGAAACAGTTAAATGAATAAATGTGTAGCCTCCAGAAATGGCCAGTTTTCCACCTACAGTCTGACCTCTTCATTATCTGGACATATGGAGTCATAAGTCTTAACTGGTGCCTTTAATCTGCAAGAAAGATGCTGCTGTTTGCCCAAGGCCCCTCGTAAGCTCCCTATTATCTAAGACTGCTTTGCTTCACAGAACAGGAAGGATGAACTTTCATAATTAAATGAACAATATGAGTTAACTAATCACATAATGAAATGGACAATATGGTTAAATGCAATGTTTTGATTAATCTGTGCTTAAATTACTGAAGTTGAAATGAATATTATTATTACATTGAAAGATTATTAAGGATGAAATTAAATATATAACCCATATATTTAATCAGCGTACTGACTGGACAATACACACTCACCATATCTCCATGACGCAAGTAAAGTTAATGTCACGGCACATAGATCAGCATCTTCATATCTGAGGGTGGTGTGTATCTGAGTTTGTTGGCAAAACCCCTTTACAGGGCGAGTTCTGATTCGTCAGGAAACCAAAATACGGCCATTATTAAAACAGCATTACTTCCTGAGTGATTCAGTTGAGCCCAACTCTGACTGGCCATCGGAGGAAGCCTCTTCTCCCATCGCATCTTTTGACAAGCTGTGAAAACCTGTTGCACGCTACAGCTGACCGCAAACGGTTCCTTCAGAATAAAGTTGACACAGCTCCGACTCCCTAAGAGTCCTTCCATAGATGCAAAACAAGTCCACCTGTTTGTCGTGAGCAGGAAACAACTCTGGACTGACCTGGTCGTACTGCGGTTTCTCTACGGACTTCGGTACCATGGGTCCACGGACTCCCTGACATCTCGGATCCAAAAGAGAGTCTCTGATAAGGGTTCATAGACTCGGCAGATTGCGTCTGATGTGGTTTTATAAACCATCAATTATACTTTATAGCAGACCAAATTCACTCCCACTCAGAACTCAGTTTCTCCAGATACGAAGGTTCTGATAACATCACATTCACACATCATCACCCCTCACATTCCATCCACTTAGATCCATTCATCACATAAAGTGTTTCCTAGTTGTCATGTTTTAATTGTTTAGAAAATAAATCTCTTACTTTGTATAAACTTGACTCGCCTCTGTCAGTGCGCCCCAGGGCAGCTGTGGCTACATCGTAGCTCATCACCATCAGTGTGTGAATGTGTGTGTGAACGGATGAAATGATACACTGTAGTGTAAAGTGCTTTGGAGTCCTTACTGTGAGAGGCGCTATACAAGTGCGGGTCAATTATCATTTATCATTTATCATTTATCATCTGAATTAATACGAAGTGTCTTACGATCCCTGAATAAACAAAGCATTCTAATTCTTCTGGTTAAACATTCAAAGACCAATCAGACTGAATTTCCATATTTATATAAAAATTCACATCTTATTGGTTATATGTAGTGTAGTATATTGAGCTTAAAAAGCACCCAAAATAAATACGTATACTAACCCTACAAATGACCTGCACCTTTCTGAGTCAGAGGACTTCAAAGCACTTTACACTACAGTGTATCATTCATCCATTCACACACACCCACATCTGCTGTAGGGTGCACTGACAGAAGAGAGGCTTTCTAAGCACAGGTGCCATCAGTCCCCCCGACCACCTCCAGCAGGCAAGGTGGGCTAAGTGTCTTGCCCAAGGACACAACAGCAGAATTCTCTGTCGGGAGCTGGTTGAACCTGCAACTTTCCAATTACTGGACAACCCGCTCTACCTCCTTAGCTACTGCTCTCCAAACTCTGAGGAGAGAAGATTTTTGGAAAGCAAAGGTGACTTCATGTTTGTTGCTTTAGAACTGAAAATGTACACACACCCTCCCAAAAAAAGAAGAAAGTACTTGCACAATCTTAGTTTGTAAGAAGATAAAAGTGAAGCTAAGACTTGTACTGAGTGTTGGATGATATTGTCCAAAATCAATGAAGTTGTGAAAATTCAGGCTGGGAAAAATGCTTCATTTACAAAAAGAGCGACTCCTTAAAATCAGCAGCGTGTTTACTCATCATAGCTGTGAGTGTATGTTTAAGATGATAAGGCAAAATAAATAAATGAAAATTGCATGAATCGTGCATTACAAACAAATGATTATATTGTTTTTAGTCGAGTCTAGGAGATTTTGTTTTCAGCACCCCCCCCCCACCTGAAAACACGTTATTTCTACTTTACACCAAGTTTTTTCTAACTTCAAACACCCAATTCAGTAGAAAAAAAGAAAAATACACAATTATGCCCAAATCTGTAAGTGCATTGACAAGATGTTAAAATACATTTGCTTTTGTCAATGTCTGCCTCCACATTTTCCCATAACCTTTGTGTTCTGCTCAATCGAAAATTGATCTAAACTTGGTCAAGGTTGCACAGGCCGGCTGGTCAGCCTGTCGAACATGTCCAGATCATGTCTGCTGAACAACCCAGACAACACATGGAGCTCTAATCCCTTGTTTGCCTTGGAATCAATGTTACATTGATCTCAGACTAATTATATAATCATACTTGTATTAATAACAGATGGAATTGATTTCCAGGTAACCTTTAGTTGTGTAATATAAAGCAGCAGCTCACGTTGTAAAGTAAATACAGAAACGTTCTGTAATGTATGTGCCTTTTTAAGAACCAGATGAAGGAGGCCATTTGAAGACCTGCAGGGAACTTCATTAGCCACAGGCATGCACACTTGCATATACAGATGTGCATGCAACACACACACACACACACACACACACACACACTCACACGCACGCACGCACTCACACACACACACACACACACACACACACACACACACACACACACTCACGCACGCATGCACGCACTCACACACACACACACACACACGCACTCACACACACACACACACACACACACACACACACATGCACACTTGCATATACAGATGTGCATGCAACACACACACACACACACACACACACACACACATGCACACTTGCATGTACAGATGTGCATGCAACACACACACACACACGCACGCACTCACGCACGCACACACACTCACACACACACACACACACACACACACACACACACACACGCACGCACGCACTCACGCACGAACACACACACACACACGCACGCACGCACTCATGCACACACACACGCACGCACGCACTCACCCACGCACGCACACACACACACACGCACGCACGCACTCACCCACGCACGCACACACACACACACACGCACACACACACACACTCATGCACGCACGCAGTCACGCACACACACACTCACGCATGCACGCACGCACTCACGCATGCACTCACACACACACACACACGCACGCACGCACTTATGCACACACACACACACACACACACACACACACACACACACACACACACACACACACACACACACAGAGAGAGAGCAGGAATCCCTGTACAAGAATGGATGGTGATTGTAAGGAGAGATGTATTTACATATGCAGCATGTAAATCTTGCCTACCCTGACGTCAGAACCTCCATTCGCTGAACGCATCCTGTCACAGCACTAAGTTTAACTACAGCACTAATTGGTGAACTGCAGGTACGCTTTAACTTTCTGTAATAACGGCACTGATTATCTGGCACTGTCCCATTTCAAAATGTCTCAACAATGTTCCTCTGACGGAATCAGGAGGGAAAAAAACACGCTGGTGATGAGGTGAGAAAACACACGAGCAACACACACAAGTAAAGTCACAGGCAGCAAAATGCAAGTCACGATGATCAGCAGAACCAAGTATGTCTTTAAATTGGCGTTAGGTAAATCTGAGCCTCTTCAAACGGCGTTTGCCCTGAGTGCAGCTTGTTCTCATGTAATATCAAAAGACGTTTGCAGCTTTATCAAAACAGGCAACCGAAGTGTTAAGTAGGAGGTGTGTTTCACATAAAGATCACCTACTTTCCCACCAATCAAATCAAGATAAGAAGGAAACTGAAACCAGAGAGCAGCTATGTGTTGATCATCAAAAAAAAATTAAACAAGATAAAAGGAAATAATGATGGAGGAGTCAGGTTCATTTAATGTTTTTAATGTCGGCTGTTTTGCCGTTTTCATCCACGACATGTGCATTGTGTGTAAGCAGTTATAGGTGTGAGTTTCATTTTATCCTTTTGACATACATACTTGTTTCATATAGCTTTCAAGAGGACATTGTTATAGAAGGAGATGAAATGAGAATTAAAAAGAAAGAGTATAAAAAAACCTATCAGGTACTGTGCTGCAGGCCTCTTCCTTACCTTCACCTGCTAGAGAAGTGGAAAGGCAAATTGCATTAGAAAATGACATGTCATTCATCTGGGCCGTACTCGGAGGATCATTTAGCTAATTTAATGATTAATAAGTTTAACACCTCTTAATAATTTCATTTGGCTCCCGTGATTGAAATCCCGAGCTGTGAGCACCGTGGGAGGCAGATGAGGCTGTCTAAGACTAAGACTGTCTGTCTGGGGCTGAGCAGGAAGAGAGAGAATCTCCCCGAGGACTACAGATCAGTCTGTTACCACCATGACCTTTTCCCTTGGATATGCTATTAGAGGGGAAATCTGAAAGTAAAGCCTTGATTAACACAGTTATTCAACATGTAGAAAGAAAAATGGAAAAGGAAAAATATATGTTCCTTCATTAGGAAAATGTTCTGCATTATTAATGTTAGAAAAGCCTGGCTAAGTGGACCTCTGAGCATTATAGATTCTCGGTTTAACCAGATGTGATCAGTGTAGAGACTCACAAAGTAGAAATGGTACAATGTAGCTGTAAAAATGTTGCACACAAGCATTTACCGGAAACCTTCTAAAAGGGAGAACACACAATGATTTAAAAAACTTTCAATGATGATTAGTTAATGATTTATTTGATCATTTATCACTATTTTCACAATGAGCCAAAATCAACATTAAGGCACAACGGGGTGGGTGGCAATCTATATTTTTGCTTAATGTAAAAAACAAACCAAAAAAAACACCATTTTGCCAAACATTGTTGGTTTCAACTTCGACAAACTGAGGAAGTGCTGCACAACAACAATAGCGTGTCAGTTCAAGATCTAAAAGCTCTCACGAAGAGCACTTGTTAGGCAATAGTGCTCTCCACTGAAACCCATGACAAGTTTCTGGGGGCGGGGTGTTAGCAGCCTGAGTTGTGATGAGGTTTCAGTAAAGCCTGATCACAAAATGATGGTGGATATCTTATAGGTGAGATGAGTTTAGCTTTGAGCCACATTCATGCACAGAACCCATCTCAAGTGGAACACATCTCTATCCTATATGCGATTTTAGATTCATAAGTGGGGTTGACAGGAGATCAGTGGCTATGAGTCCTTCAGGAGGAGAAACCAGTCCTTCCTTCAGTGCTTCATTCTGATCAAACAGCCTTTAAAGCTCTTATCCACTCACTTTCTTCAGAACATTTGCATTGGTCTCCATTATATTTGCATGTTATTGTTTACATCCGGGTAACTGCACACGTCCACACTGGCTGGGGGGCAAGAACACCGTCAGCCATTATCCAGAGCTGTATCTCTGTGGTCAAAGCTAACAAAATAAAACCTATAGGGATTTATATATTACTACTTTAGATGATCTCACACATCTTTATGCAGATGAACAAAAAAATAAACATCTCAAAGCTAGCCGTGCTTAGCAAACTGTAGCCTTTTCCATTCCGTTTCTGCTCATCATCAATTATGATCAACTATTCTGTCTTCGTTCAGTAAGTCCTTTGTGGCACACCTTTTGGGACACGAAAAAAATAAATACATACATAGACGCTTGTTTTTGTCCCAATCACACGGAATTTGGGCAGTTTTACACCCAGTCAACAAAGTAAATAAAGCTTGCGGCACACCGGAGGCGGACGTGCCGTGCCGCGACACGCCCGCGATTTTGAGAAGTCAAGTGGTCACAGCGCGCCGCTGAGCGCTTCTTGGAAAGTTGCAAGATAGTCACAACATCACGTGTCCCGCGAGATAAGAAAGCGAGAAGTGACTCTATTGTTTATATGTGATCAGACTTGCTGTCGTGTTTGAGTCTAATTCATCAACAGTGGGTAAGTACGCTATTTATTAAAATATTTTAAGATCAATAGTACTTTAAAGTTATCAAAACTGCGATTGGGTTTGTGCTGTAAAGCCGTCCACTCCTATAGGCCGGCCTTTATTTGCCCCCACTGACAGCAGTACCATCTAATGAAGGAGACCCGACCGGTGTTAGAATACAGGCTAATATTAGAGGATTTGCAGTATTTATTTGTGTTTACTGACAACTAACAGATAAGCACAACTGTGGTCAACTGGGAGGTGCCGACTTCTTTAGAATGACTGGCCTTTCCCTCCAGCCTGGAGCTGGAGAGCAGGGGTTTGGGCACAGGATGTCACACTCCTATTGGTCTGTAAATTAATGCCTTCTGAGTCTATTTCTGTGGGGGGGGGGGGGGGGAGTTCTGGCACTTTTGTTTAAGAAGGAGAAGTTAGCCAGAGGCTCGGTAGGCTGAAAACTGCAGGATTTGAAGTCTTACTTAGACCTCTTTATTGTCATCATGTATACAAATAACAAAATTGCATTTGGTGTCCCTCGGCTATAATGTCAATAAATAAACACAATAAAAATAAAACAGATTTAAAAGTAAAACAGTATTAAAGCAAGGTTAAAAGAATAAAATCAGGCTTTGATCCCACTACTCAATCGGGGGAGATGGATTTTACAGCACGAGGGAAGAAGCTGTTTCACAGTCTAGTGGTGCATTTCTTTATGTGTCTGTATCGCTTCCCAGAGGGGAGTGGAATGAACAGTTCCTGTATGGGTCGGGTCCATGGCGATACATCTGGCTTTCCTCTGAAGAATCTGATGTTGTTCACCAGCTCCAACACCTCACCATGTGAGGAGCAGGGTGTGTTGCCTCTTCCTGGACCTCCTAGTCTACTATAACCTCCTTGGTTTTGTTGGTAGAGAACTGAGCCGGTAGAGAGCTGAGCCGATTTACCGGTCAATCCACGTTCCTACCCTCATCTATGGTCACGAGCTATGTTGTGCCTCTCCACTGTCAGGATTAAAGCCATGAAAAACAGACTGTTACACTTCTGAGGAGATGCTGACAGCAAAAACACCATCAAGTCACATGAATTGATGTAATCTTCATAGATAAGAAATCACATCTCTGCAAAAGTCTTTTGTTTTGAAAATTATATGTTTTACACTGAAACCATGTGTGATTTCCTGTCTAGCTCTATGTTAACAGTGGAAATGGACTTGTCTCAGAAGCAGCTCATGCCAAAAATAGAACTCAGTCCTCTCCTTAGTGGCACGGCGCGGTGGGCCGCGTCAGGGATGTGCATGAAATGTTCCATGCTGCGACCAGTAAACCCAGAGACTAGAATGGATTCTATTTGAAGCAGCGACATTCCGCTGCCGTTCTGCACCGCTGATGCCTCCAGTGTAGACCTGACTTGATGCTTTATCTTTACAAATGACACAACCCTGAAGGAGTTCTGTCATGTGGTGGAGTTGCTAACGCTAACGGTTAGCTTCTACTAGGTGACGTGCTGTGCTCTCTCCTTGATGCTACACCAACAAGTCTTCACTGGTTCCAAATCAAAACGGGTGATAACATAACTGCTAATTTTACAGTGTAACATAGATCTGTGTGGCTTTAAATGACCTGAGCGTTTACCTGTCTATTTTCTGTCAGCAGCTAATACAGGAAGTAGAGGTAGAAGACTATTTTTACATTTAGCCTTCATGTGAAACTTCAGAATGACTGATCGTATTTAAAACATGACAAGTAAAAATCAGCGTCACAGTGAACTTGCTCTTTAATAAAGACAAGGCTGGCTTAGTGTTCAAAGATCAACGTACTAAATTTTTATACATTTGCTTTGATCTCCAGCAAGAATGAATGAATGATTTAATTAATTGTATAAAACATATCTAGGGTGCCTGTTTCAGGAACTAGAAGTGAGCCAGATGAGAGTTGAAACCGGTACAATATGGAGTCTTATTTCCTGATATGTGGACATCTCACCTCGGACTGACTAATAGCAACGTGACTCTACCACTGACTCCATTTGGTTTGCAAAGTTGATGTTTTATCTCCACAAATAACACAAGCCGGAAAGAATTCTGCCACGGTGTGGAGTTGCTAATGATAGCAGTTAGCTACTAGTCGAGACGTCCTCTGCCGTTTCCTGGATGCTAAACCAACAACACCCCCCTTTCATGAGTTAAAGTGGTTGAGTCCACGAATGTTAAGTCAGTAGATCTGCCAGGTTTCTCTAATCCTTGAATTTCACCTTGTGTTTTCTATCACATGCAGGAAACAGGGGTGGGAGACTACTTTCATGTTTAGCCTGCATGAAAAACTCAGAGTGACCGATTGAAATAATAATTAAAAAAAGGTTTTTCGGAAAGAAAAATAATCTAAAATTTTCTAGTGGAACATAATGACCTTAACTTCAGAATAATTTTCTCCTGTTTTACCCATTCTCACCTTGGTGTCAATATCTGCTGAAATCATCCTCTCAAGTCATCCGTCAGCTCACTGAATAGCCCATCCGGCCTAAACAAACAGTGACCTTGTCCTTTTGCTGCTTGGAACCAAATTCTTTCTTTCATCCCTATCTGACTTCACGTGGGCCGTGCAACCCAAGGTCACGACAGATCCTCCCCCGTTCTCCTTCCAACTTCCTCAGAGAAGTCAGGTCTGTGGTATGTGTGTGAATGGGGCAGCTGAACATAAGAGGACCTCCAGACAACCTTGGAGAGCCTGTTATAATCTATACAGCCACGGTTTGATGCTTATCTACAGCATGGCAGGAAGGAGACCTCTCTAATTGTGTGAAGCCACATATTGTCACAGCGAACAAAGAGGGTCTATTAAGTTCACGATATAAGTTCCAGGTGCAGCAAACTAAAGACGATGACACCAAAAAAGAAAAATACAGGCACATTCTGCTGTCCTCCCACAAATAGCTTCCTTAAATATCTAAAATTGTAAACATCCCTTTCTCTTTTTTTGATAAAATATCAGACAGAGTAGAGAACAGGAGACATATTGAAAACAATCAAAGCTGCTGAGCCGTCTTTTTTCACCCTCTTTTTCCTGTAAAAGTCCCACAGAATTCCTGGCCTGCTGTGGAAGTGCGGTCTTCAAAACAAACTGGTGCGTCTGAGACACGCAGAGGTCTGTGGAGGGAGGAAACGGCTACAATCTCTGTGATGATTTTGGTTGGACGCTGCCACATATCGTGTGTGCTCTTAAAAGCGTTGGTGAAACTCAAACCTGTTCAAAATCTACTTGGGAAAATAAACACTGCTCCCACTCCAAATAAACATCTGTTTGAAACGGAACGCTGGACCAATATTTTGGATCTGGTTATAACAGAAGTAGAAACGAATCTGTTTTGTAAATGGACTTTTTCAGAGAAGTGGGAACTCACTTTGAGGGTGGTGCACATCTAAGGGTTGTGCACCGTCTGTTTGTCAGGGCGGTCTACCAACAGCCACATTACTTTGGCTCTGGTGAGAGTTCCCAACAGGGAGCACCTGGAGAACACTGAGGTCAGTGTTGTAGCAAGAACAGTCTGCAGAGTCACTTTCAGCACCTTCTCCTCCTTGTTTTCTGAGACCAAAGAAAAGCAGGAGCACACTACAGACAAGTCAAACTAGGCAAGTGCATGCACGAGTGCAGATGGATAGCATGCATTCATGCAAAGACTGAAGTGTTAATTGCTATTAAGCTGATCAGGGTAATTTCCAATCCCGGCAGCAGTGTCTCCTGGAAGGTTAATAAAAACTTGATTTAGTTATTCTATCAGCTTTTCCTTTCATGGTTACCGTATCGTTGTTTTCTGCATGTTTCTCATTCTTTGCTGTTTTAATTGCCGGTTTTCACCTGTGGAGAGAGTTGCGGAGAGGTTTTCCCCTCTCACTGACAAACACAGGCAGCTTTGAGATGTCAGCCGCATTCGAACGGGCCAATGACAGTTCCCTCCTGTCACAACTCTGACTTCCTGTATGAGCATAACCTCATTAAAACTGCCACCCTGGTCTGTGGGCGGGCCTCGTGGCCCTCCCCTCCAATTAAGAGCAGTAAGGGCTGTCGCGCTGACGACTCCCACTTTGAGTTAAAATCCTGGAGCTCTGTGGGCTAACGCCATGTGTCAAAACATAATTATGATCTCACCCATATATTTGTCCAAAAGAGAGGAGGGAGTTAGAAAGAATAATAAGAAGTAGTGGTGCGAAAAAAAGAAGGGATTCGGAGGTGGTTATGGAGATGGCAGGCTCAGGGGTCAAGGACTGGAGACTGTGGTGGGAATAATGAACTGAGCTGGGTAATGAGAATGTTTGACCACACCGTTATTACCCCTCCCCCCACGTGTGCCTGCGAACTCTAAATAAAGTGTGATATTTATTCTGTATACATCTGTGCTGGGCAAGGGCATGTTCATCACATGTCTGCGGATGCTGTTTCTACTGAAGACCAAGGGTGAAGTTAAGCAGCTGAAATGTGTGCAGCCTGGCTGTGCTACACATGTCGGTACCACTTTCCCACTGGGTTGTTTTTCTGCATATGCTCTGGAAGGATTCCTCCCTTTTTCAAAATGTTTTTTTCATGCCAAATCACACAAGTGGGTCCTGTTTTATCCAGCAGGACAGCAGACAGATGAAGAGAGCAAAGGTTGCGTGGAAGGGGTCATGCAAGACTGACGCTAAAGACTAACCTCTGTCTGCAGAGTACAGCATCAAGGCAAGGCCTCGGTGACCCTGGTAACTGGACACTGCAGGAGCCAACACTTTCCAAGCTGAACTCATCGTCCCAGCTGCCAATCAGATTTTTATTCACAAAAATATCCACGAACTAATTAAAAATTGGGAAAAGAATGCAAGCCTTGTAGATTGCATTAAACATGCCAGATTATTTTCATGTTAGGTTTCATGAAACCCCGAGCTCTGATTTGTCCTTTCCTTGATTTTCTGTGTGATGTTGGCAATGTGGGGAAGGCGATGGAAACAGACAGGTGTGAGATGTGGGATGTTTGACAAGCTCGCACAGCATGCGTTCATCACAGAGAGGAGACGTTTTTGACAGCAGCGACTCCCTGACCATGACTACATTATCTCTTGGAGTGTTACTGAAGGTCGGGGGAGAACCAGAGAGCCAAAAACATCAAATGACTGCAATGGATCACTAAATGAAAATCATTAGCAAATGTTTTAGTTTAGAGATTTTTCACCTCAAGAAAAGCTATTAATTATCTTGGAGGCTGATATGCTTCATTATTTGGTAGTTCTACACACATTTGCTGTCAGTCATTGTTCATTCATGTTTTCCAGAGTAATGCAAAGTGTGCAAAAAGAAAAACTTTAGTGAAAAAATGAAAAGGATATATGCATTTCCTTTTGCTAGAATAGGGAAGGTGAGAACCAAACTCAAGATCCTGAACAACATCTCAAAGTTTACTGTGATGCAACAGAAGCAAAATGCAGCGGGTGGTTCTAAATCATGACAAGAACAATGTGACCACTTGAGATTCTGTTTATGAGATTCAACATTGTTGTATTTAGGAGGCTGTGCCACATGCACTGCTGTTTTCAGTGAGTTATTTTTTATTATTTTTTTCTTTCTGTGAAGACTAAGTAAACCTTTGGGTTGAGCCTATGATATGCTTCATTGTAAAAAAATAAAATTCTGAAAAATCTCCTGTTTTCAGATTCTCAGACAGATGGTGCAACATTTGCCAACAGCATTCACCGACTCCATTTATGCATCTACAAGAAAAATGTTCTAAGATGATAGCAATTCAAAAGCATCCTTCTGATCCACCTCTCCATGACAGTCTGTGTGAGGTGCTTTAAATTATAACACCTTTGCACATTTTGGCCAAGCTATTCACCGTATTATTTTCTTTAACAGGTAACATTTCCTTTTAACAAAAAAGAGGAGTCAGCACTTCTAAAATCATTTCTGTTTTTGAGCAACTTTCTTCTGGTTCATGGGAATCTGCTGTTGTACCTACACTGCCCTGGCTAGAAAAAGGTCAGCACCCTAAATCACGTCGCAAGCTCTCATATTTCATTGGATCGCCATTATATTGGATTACATCACACATTAGCTGTGGCGTTGTTTCGATAAATTCTGCACTGTAACAAGATTCATTTCTATCCAGTGCTGCCTTAATGTTTAACCAAGATCTTGCATTGATGGTGGTTGAGTGTGAAGGCTGCAAAAAGCCTTCTCCAGCACATCCCATAGATTCTCAATGGCGTTAAGGTCTGAACTCTGTGGTGGCCAATCCACGTGTGAAAACAATGTCTCATGCTCCATGAACCACTCTTTATTTGAGACCAATGAATCCTACAGTAGCATTATCTTCCTGGATGCCTGTGTCATCAGTCAGCTGAGCTCATTCTTGGAGCACATCCTGTTGCTGAACATAGACCTGACCAACTGCAGCGACCCCAGATCATAGCACTGCCCCCACAGGCTTGTACAGTAGGCACTAGGCATGATGGGTGCTTCACTTCATCTGCCTCTCTTCTTAACCTGATGCACCCATCACTCTGGAACAGGGTGCATCTGGTCTCATCAGACCACATGACCTTCTTTCATTGTTGCAGAGTTAATTTGTCCACCTAGGCACAACCCAGACCCCCATCCAGGGATGATCGACCCCAGAACTCAAGCCACCAGTCCCTCACCCATACCCCATGGCCAACTTCTAAAATCCCCCAAAGACCCCACGCACGGCTGCTAGAAAGTGTTTTCTCTGCTGGATGCATGTCAAGGATTTGAACCTTCTCAAACAGACTTCTCAAACCTATTTTCCATGACCAAGAGAGGTGTCTTTCTACATGGTTGTTAAAAAAAATGGGAAGAAACTCATTTCACCAATTAGTATATTTTTTTGTCAGGCAATGTATATGTCATAGTAAGTGGCTAAAAAAATACTCAATTGGTTTGGCATGAATGTCATACAAGATTTTGCATGAATGAGATTTCAAATTTGCTTGGGTATTAAATAAAAAAATTATATATATATATATATATATATATATATATATATATATATATATATACATAGCAGAGTTAAGAAAAGATATTTTTAGAATGAGCCTTGTGTTCAATGAGTGAGTGAGATATTTATATTATATTACATTACCTTACATTACATAACTTTTTATTTTATCTCTGCAATGGCATGTTGTTACGGCTGGAAACAACAGTTTTTGCATTTGACACATGTTTAAGAATGAAACTTTATAAAAATACTTGATTTTTTTTCATTCATTTTCAGAAGTCCTTTTCGCAATACCAACAAACCAAGTACAGTAAAACAAGAAACATTAGTTGACTAGAGATGTCAATTACAGAATCATTATGTGGCATTCCCCTGAGGTGGCAGTGTGACTGGTAAGGGAAGGAGCGGGAGCATTGGAATAAATGGGTCTAGTGTTTGTAATGGAGAGGAGTGTGGCTGCCAGCCAGGGATTTGAGTTAGCGGGCCTTGTCCTGGAGAGAAACACTTCACACTCTGCCAACTAGGGCTGCCCATGCGGGGAATGGCATGCAGAGACCTCTTTTTTATCCCTCTCCTTATCCTTGTGTGCGTACCCATCATTGTGAAAGAGCATGCACATGTGCCCTTGTGTGAGGTTGATTAAGAAGAGTCCTCTGGAGCACGCCACTCAGCCCCCCTCTTTTATGAAGACTGACAAAGAAAGTGCTGCTTGAGCCTGTTTACAGATTTTCAAGTAACTGGTAACCATGGTGCATTTGTGGTAAAATCCTGGAGGCTGTTGCGTTCCTGAGATTTTAAAACAATTAATTTTGACCATTTGTTCTTTCATAAACACACATGCCGGTTGGAGGTTACCCCTACTCACACACATACAAGCAACACGGAAAACACTGACACACACACACACACACACACACACACACACACACACACACACTCTAATTGCTGTAAGTGAGTGAGTGTTGGGAGCGGGTGGACAGGTCTGGCTGAGTGGACGCTTTCACGCGTTCATGCACTGCTGCTCCGGCAGCATAATGAGGTGTGACGCATCAGACTAAGTGGCTAATGGGGTGTGAAGTCATTAGAACACTGCCTGTATCCCTCTAACCCTCCCTGTCTCTAACTTGATCTCTCTGTGCAACTCTATCTCATTTGTTTTCACTTTCACCACCCTCCCCTTTCAGTGTTTGGTGCATTTTTTCCCCTTGCGTATTTTCATGATAATCCACACTTTGCCTTTAATTTATCAATAATGGCAATACTCACATCTTGTTTGATAAATTCAGTTTGCATCAAACCTTCCTCTTTAATTCCCCCCAACAACATATCTTGCCAGCTCTTAGGCACAATGTCAGGAAGCCAAAGGCAGTGCTTTTTTATTCTGCTAATAAACTACACACGAGGAGTCACCCATAAAAAACATTAAAAACTGTTTATCGTTTGTTGCAAAGTTGCTGACAATAGCAAGATGCCAGATAAACAGTAAATATCTATGTGAAAACCACAAAAGTTACCCTAAAAAACTGTGCAAAAGATACAAATGCAAGCATGAAAACACTAACATGTGTTCAAGCAAATTGTTGAAGGTAAAACAAAGAGCAGTAGACTGCCATCTGTTCAATGGAATCAGACACAACTGTAAACATCTGTAACGGCAGAGGACAGACTGGAACGGACGTCTTCATTCAGCTTAATGATCCTTCTTTATGGCTTTTTCTAATTCATGGTTTACTCATGCACACTTGACCTTTGACCTGCTACAGCAAACCAAAAGATTTAGAAAACATATGACGAGATAATTAACATTATTACATTTTATATGTTAATATGCATCGCAGGTAAGACTCCTAAATATGTGGCTCACTCATTTAATCAATGCATTTGCAGTGGTCTCCAGTAGGAAAGAATGCCTTGAAGGCAGTACTCGGGGCAAAAAAGCACTTGGATCAGCACGAAGACGTCTGCTGCAGCAGAGAGGCACAACATGGTATAGGATTTGAAGTCTTATTTCCTGATATTTGGACATCTCGCCTCGGATTGAAGAACAGCAACGCGACTCTACCTCTGACTTTTGACGCAGATTTGATTTTATCTCCACAAGCAATACAAGCCTCGGGGGGGGGGGGGGGGGGGGGGGGAGGAGAAGGGGGGCTGGTGGGTAATGTTGTTACTAATGCTTTCTGCGAGTCAAGATGGGTGAGTCCATGAAAATTAAGCAACAGTGTAACATAGATCTGTCAGGCTTTGTAAATCCTAAATTTTCAGTATCTATTTTCTCTCAGAAGCTAATGCAGGAGGTAGGTGTAGGAGACTATGTGTGTGTGTGTATGTCTCTGTGTGTGTGTGTGTGTGTGTGTGTGTGTGTGTGTGTGTGTGTATGTGTGTGTGTGTGTGTGTGTGTGTGTGTCTGCTCTGTTTTCTCGATCCCTAGTGAGTCATGGCAAATGGCTGCTTATACTGAGCCAGGATCCTCTGGAGGTTTCTTCCTGTTAAAAGGGAGTTTTCCTCTCCACTGTGGCTACATGCTTGTTTAATATAATAAATCTAAACAAGATGATCATAATGCAAGCTTGTTTCATCTCACTTAACTTCAATGTCAGATTCAACAGGCAGCACACTTGTTTGCCCCCAAAAAAATCTGATCAGGACAATCAAACACGTTTGAAAGCTCAGGTTTATGATCAGAGCAGTTCCGACATACATCTGAGCATATCACATTGCTTGTAACACTTTACACAAAGTAAGATTGTCTAATAAGATTATTTTTAGGGCTGTTACAGTAATTGTGGGCAACCTTATGGTTTTTTCAGAGGGTAGGAGCTGGTCAGATATCGGCAAATTATCCTGCCATGTGAACTAGGCATTTAGTTAATTAGTAAAGAAAATTAGCATTGGTCTTTTCAGTGTAATGTTTTGAAAAGCACTGAAACGTGGCATAGCCATGGGTGTTACTACTTCAAATACATCTAAACACCTGGAGAGGTCTATCACACAACAATATATCTCAGCACAGCTTCTTTGTCAAAACTGATACTTGTTCAATACAATAACTCTGGACTCCATGCTCTTAAATCCCAACTAGATTGTGCATCAAGAATGAAAATCAGAAAAGTCTCCCAAATACCTAGAGAACCCACCTGTACCATTGTCACACTTTTCATAAAATATAAACAGAGGTTCCATATTGACAAAAAGAAAGACCTGTTTTAGTCAAAAAAAGGAAATTGTGTAAAACTAGATGTTTTATATGTGTGTGTGTGTGTGTGTGTGTGTGTGTGTGTGTGTGTGTGTGTGTGTGTGTGTGTGTGTGTGTGTGTGTATGTATGTATGTATGTATATATACATATTTAAATCTTAAATATATATTTAAATCTCTTAAGATGACAATGTCCAGGATGACTGAGAATCTAAGTAACACTTTTACCGCTGCGCGCATGCGAGTGAGGAACACGTGATGCTGCAGCTACATACAGGTTCTCTGTCGGCTGCAGTAACGTGTGATCGGCTGGTATGATCAGCTCTAAAAGGAGTAGATCGGAACTCGCCTGAGCATGTGTTTTTCACAGAAATCGGCCGATTTGATCAGTGGTTGATCAATCGGAACGTCCCTATTTAAAACCAAAACAAAGCCAGTACAAAAAGCTCAGCATATGAAAAATACTAACACATTTGACACCAAATGAACTTGTAGAAGAACCTTTAGAAGGACACAGAAGGAATGAGTCAAAGGCTCTCCTATTCTTTGTATTGGAGAGGGCGATCCAGTGTACATGCACCAGTTAGTGTAGGTCTATGGTAGAGATCGCTGCACCCAAAAGTAACAGGAAATACATCACAAGTCATAGTGTTGTGTTAAAAGTGTAAACAACATTTTAAAACGACACTTAAATGCAGATTATACACAGCACTTTTAGTCTGTATGATGAATAGATTGTTTAGTTTAATTTTCATGTTTTTTTTATTTTTATTTTGTTCATTATGTGATTCAAATGTTCTTTATGAGAGACTGGTGGATTGGCACCTTAGCGCCCCCATGGACAAGCCGCCACTGCTAGCAGTAGCGTTTTGTACATCCTGAAATAATTAAGTCTAAATTTATATAGAACAATGGGGTGTCACAATAATCTAGACAAGGCAAACACCTGCAATACAATTTCCAATGGAGATTTAGGCCTAGTCCACACGTAGCCGTTTTTTTTTAAACGAATATCCGCCCCTCCAAAAACTTGCATCCACACCACCTCGTTTTAAAAAAACTCTGTCCACACGTACCCGGATAAATACGTTGTTAAGGACATGCCAGACCTGTAGGCGGCAGTACTTCCCCCGTTCTTAACCTCGTCCTTCGTCTGTGGTCTTCCGCAAGGAGCAGTAATTCCGCTTGCAAAACCAAACAAGCAAAAAGCGCTTGGACAATTGATAAAGCGAGCGCAGTTCTGAGGGCATCCATGCTGTCGGCTAGTGTAAACACAGGCCGCACACGTGATGTCAGCAATTTTTTTTTTGTCGCAGAAAGTGACGTTGCGGACCTTAAAACTCCGGTTTTGTCTGTCCACACGCAGACTCCCAAAACGGAGAAAACGCAGATCTTCACTTTGGCCGGAGTTTTTAAAAAGATCAGTTTTCGTGTGAAAAAACTCCGTTTTCGTGTGGATGACAGTCCAAAACGTAGAACCCCGACTACGTGCGGACAGGGCCTTAGTTTTTCATGTATGCCCCAGACCAAAAGAATTCCCGAACTCAAAAATGTATCCACTCATCAACAAAAAGCGTACATGACCATGTTCAGGGTTAGAGTTGGGGTTAAGACCTCTGTCGTTAAAGCATTTTAGCGACACAAAATACATGATTAAAACCAGAGTATTGCACCAAAAGAAGTTTTGGTTTGGAGAACATATACCCAGTACTTAAAACCCAGATACATTCCAACTTTGAGATACAAAATGAATGGTATCTACCACAACAAAAATGATCTAACACAAGAACTCATTGGTCCAGATTGATAATGTGAACTAGTCATCTAAACTGTTTAATATGGAGACTGAAAACTACAAATGCAGGTTCTTGGATTTGCTTTGCATTCGAAGAATACAGCCTGTTCTTTTTCGACAGCTCTGTAGCCTGAGCGTGCGCTTGAGAGAGAGAGAGGGAGCACACCCGCAGCACCAACCCCTTGTGTAATTTCATTAACCTTTACACAAAACAGTGCATGTTCAGATCCTCCCAGCAGATTATAGGAAGCCAGTCCTCCCACACATCTACTGAAAGTTACATCTGTTTTATAACTATGTTAAAGGTTATAATCTTTAACATTATTTTTTTTCTCTCTCTTTCTCTTCTTGATTTTAGGTACAACGTCATCAGCAACTTCCATTGCTTTAAAGTTCATTTCATTCACTGAGTGGTACTCAGTCAAAACGTAAATGCTTAAATAAAGAAATAAACTGCTACAGAATTTGAATGCCTAATATTTAAAGCTTATTTTAAAGTGTCTTCGTTTATAGAGTCTACAAAAAAGTGTTTTCTGACATGCAAAATTTCTTCCTGTTTTGTTTCATCAACTTTTATTTTTAATAGTCAGCATATACACTACTCTACCTACGGTTAAAGTGTAATTATTTTAACTTTTCTTGCTTTAATTAACTTAGCTCTTTTCTCTGTGTTTCTCAGTCATGTAACAGATAAAGCTTAGAACACAATGAAACATCAGATTCCCTTGACTAAGTCTGACGCTGTCCCCAGGCGCTGATCCAGGTTAACTTTCACATTCTATTATTTACCAGAGAGGTCAGGAGCTGTGACAGGAGAATCTGATTTCACACCAGTTCATGGTGATAGCCTTCTCAAGAAGCACGTCTCCTACTAGCGAGGGGGAGATAACACTGACAGGAACCAGAGATCTAAGAGACTGGAGGAATCAACAGACCTCAGTCCTCATCTGCATCACAAGGTTTTGGAGTGATGCAAACCACTGTCTTTGTTGTATACTTTAGAGAAGTAACTTATTTTGTTTTTGTAAAAGTTGTTTTATTTCTTAATATTTTGTCTGTTTCTGTTAAAACATCTTCTAATCTAAAAGGCATGATTTACGATTACCATGTCATCAATTGATACCAAATATGTCCATCCTTGTATACAATGGATCCCCTTTTCCACATTTGTTATCAAATCAAATCAAATCAACTTTATTTATATAGCACTTTTCATACAAAAAAAATGCAACTCAAAGTGCTTCACAGATTAAAATGGCCCCATAGATCTCATATTCCCATCCCAGCCCCCCTCCCCAAGTATAAAACAATTGACAATTACAGTTCCCCTCCCGCAACCAATTTCACATTTATGTCACAGCCTTATTCTATAATGGATCTTTTCCTCCTCAAAAATGTATACACATTTTTTCTTTAGTTTTTGGCAAATTTATTCAAATTTAAAACCAAAAGAATGTGTACATAAGTATCTACAGCTTTGACATGGAGTTCAAAATTAAGCTCAGGTTGTTTGCCAACCATCAACAAACCTTAAAGAAGTAGAAGAAGAGCATGTCAGAGCACAAACCAAGCACGAAAGCAAAGGAACTGTCTGTAGACCTCAAAGAGAGGATTATCTTCCGGCACAAACCTGGGGAAGGTTATAGAAGCATTTCCGCTGCTTTGAAGGTCTCAATAAGCACAACAACCCCTACTATCTGCAAGTGGAGGAGGCTGGACTCTTCCTAGAGCCAGTCGTCGATCTAAACTCAGCGATTGAGGGAAAGGGGCCTTAGTAAAGAAGATGACCAAGATCCTGGTAGTCACCATGTCAGAGTTCCTCTCTAGAGAGAAGAGAACCTTCCAGAAGGACAACCTTCTCTACAGCAGTCCACCAGTCAGGCCTATATGGCAGAGTGACCATACAGGCAACACTCCTTGATAAAAAGCACATGGCAGCCAAATTGGAGTTTGCTAAAAGGGACTTGGCAAAGCTCTCTGGTGATGGTTGTCTTTCAGCAGGAAAATTACCCCAAGCACACCAAGTTGTCGAGTAACAAATCCTCCAACGCCCATAAACCTCTACGAGTTGGTAGGAGGCATATTGTTGCTGCAGTCTGCTTTATCCTATGTCGGGATGTCCGGGGGGTTGGGGGTGGGGGGTTGGCTGACAATGGCCCGGAGCACATCCATCGGTAGGATTGCTGTAAAGACACATCACTGCTATCTGCTGGGTTCCTTATATAGGGAACGCTTTACTGATTGGCCTAATGAACTGAACTGTATTGGAATATTTACTTTATGAAGTGCCTTGAGACAACTCTTGTCATCATTTGGTGCTATATGAATAAACTGAATTGAAATGAACTAAGAGGGTCTTCTGTGAATGTCCTTGAGTGTCTCAGCCAAAGCCTAGATTTAAATCCTCTTGAAAATCTCTGGAGGGATCATAAATTTGCAGTGCACAATGCTTCCCATCTAACCCATTGGAGCTGGAGAAATGGACCAAAGAGGAATGCACAAAACAGCCCAAAGATAGGTGGGCCAACACTATTCAAAAACAATTGTGGGCGAAATTGCTGCCATCATCAAATGATGTTTTGATTAAAGTCTGTGAATACTGATGTATGTTCGACACATTTTCAAAAGTCCAAAAATGTTAAAGGGTGTTGTGTGCATTCAATCTGTTCTGAACAGATGATCCTTCAGGTTGACCGAGGTGAATGTAGAAACCTTGTAAGGTTTTGGTCAGTCTGTTTTGTGCTAAGGACAATGAATCATGGGATAAGGACTTAAGAGTGGAAAATACTTCCTGACTAGGGTTGGAAATCGAAAACCGGTTCTTGTTGAGAACCGGTTCCCATTGGTTCAATTCCTGGGAATCGTTCACCACTTTTGCAAACGATTCCCCTTATCAATTCTGGTTGGCATGGACGGCATCACTGCATACATTGTGTAGCTTATAGAAGCAGAAAACATGGTGTCTAAGAAGAAGAAGAAGAAGAAAATATCATTTCTATAGCGCCTCTCAAGATAAAAATCACGAGGCGCTTCGCAAAAACAAAAAATGTAAAAATATAAAAAATAATTTAGAAAATGGTTAACAATATGTTTCAAATGAGCAAAACATAGACAACTGTGATTAAAAAATGTTAAGAAAGAGAGAGAGTGAATAGGAAAGAGGGAAATCAGTGGAACCTGAGGAAGGTGGAATAGGTGTGGAGAGCAGAATAAAGAGAGAGATGATGAAGAAGGTCATACAAAAGCCACTTTGAAGAAGTGAGTCTTCAGCAGCTTTTTAAAGGAGTCCACTGATCTAAGAGGCACACACGCTCGAAAGTTTAGTTATATTTTACAAGAAAGAATGACAACAGGGTAACTTGCAATAATTGCAAAGTAGATATATCACGGAGGGAGGAAGCATTCCGAATATACAAAAGACGTTGGCCACAAAATACGCTAAAACTTGAAGTTATTGACGTGTTTTGACTCGCTCCAAACTAGTGGATATCAACGCTGCAGCAGCAGAGACGTTCACACGTCCTCTCCTGTTAATACTGCAGGTAACTAATCAACTAACACTTCATCATGTTAGCGTAGTTTACTTTATATATACACCTCCACACTAGCAGAATCCTGGGACAAAGGTCTGACCTGTGGTGAGATGTTTTCCACTCTACAAAAGCTACAGCAACACTGCACCAAACAAGTAGATGACTCTGCCTTCACAGGGAGCATAAAGGAGAACATTTGGAAAGATATTTCTAATTGAAACAGGTACATTTGGTTATTTATCATAAAGAAACTGAAAGTTATATTGCAGGAACCATGTGCAGTTAGTTTTTTGCCACCTGTTTAACTACTATGGAATTGATAAGGAATTGGACTGATGGACACAATTGACAATGCCATTGACATTGATAAAAACCTTATAAATTCCCACTTCTATTCCTGACAGGTTTAAAATCTCACCTAACCTTCCTCCGCTTATCCGAGTCTCGGGAGCAGCATCCCAAGTAGGGCCTCCCAGGCAATCCTTTCCCCGGCCAAGTTCACCAACTCCTCAGCTGGGACACCCAGGCTTTCCATGGCCAATCAGAGATACATTTTCTCCAGGTAGTCCTGGGTCGACCCGGGGGCCTCCTGCCGGCAGGACATGCCCAAAACACCTCCCAAGGGTGTTTTGGGCATCCTGACCAGATGCCCAAACCACCTCAACTGGCACTTTTTGAGATAGAGGAGCAGCAGCTCCACTCCACGTGCCTCCCGGATATCCGAGTTCCTTACCCTGTAGAGGTCCGGGAGTTGACGTCACTTCTCCCAGCATGCAACAGTTCAAATCGAAACGGCGCCATATTGACAGGCAGAAACCCGCAGCTGGACTATTTGTTATTGTCAGAAAACTCAATCAAACGGGAAATATGGTAGATTCCTGTTGTGCCCCAGGATGCAGAACAGATGCGGACGACATAAGGGATGAGCCATCTACAGGATTCCCCAAGATCTGGAGCGCCGCAAACATTGGATCATTGTAATAAAACACACTAGTGACCGTGCTAAAATGAAACTGTGGGATCCCGAGAGTAAAGTTTTTCACTTATGCAGCGACCACTTCATATCAGGTACTTAAACCAACGTTTCCTCAACTGTGTATGGTGTTTATTTTAAATGATTTTATTACGATTCTTAGTGGGCTTCCTAAACTAATTTTGGCGTGGATTTTTCTGTCTTATTACTCATAGCAACAAGTAAACATCACGTAAAACGTTGCCTCGTGATTTCTGCATGCTGCCGTTTGCGTGTTTTATGACCAGAGCAATTAACGGGCTAAGCTGTGTTTAATTTTTAAGCAATGGTTGATCAATTGTCAGATTACACATAAAAAGCACTTTGGATTGCTATTATCTGTCTCACCGAGACAGATCTCAGACAGATCCTGAGACGCTCCTGCCTGACATATTTATTTTATTCACGGAAAAAAATCAAACTAGTGATTTCTCTTGGTGTTCAGTTTATACATTCAAACAGCACAGCACTCTATTTAAACTACTTACGAGTAAATCTATGTTATTTGTCCATCCATCCATCCATTTTCATCCGCTTATCCGGAGTCGGGTTGCAGGGGCAGTAGCGCCGAGAGGCCCAGACTTCCCTCTCCCCAGCCACTTGGGCCAGCTCCTCCGGGGGAATTCCAAGAGGTTCCCCTGCCAGGTCCGGTAAGAAGTTCGCTCCGACAGCTTCTGGCGTTTTTAAAAAGTATCCCAGGGGCACGGTAAGGGTCGGAGATGTTTGTTCTATTTAATTTCTGACTATATAAAACAATTTCTTCGGTTTTAAAGTGTGACGTAAACTCTGACGAAGTAAAATCCAAGCCGATCCCGTTCATTTTGTTTACATTTGTTGCCTGCCAACATGGCGTCTACTCTCTGAGAGTCACGTGATGTCCGGAGCTCTATACCTTGGGCTGAGCTCAGCCAACCTGTGAAGGAAAATCATTTTAGACATAACAGCATGTCTGAAAAAATGTATGTGAGGATTTTCTGAATTTCTTCTCAAAACACCCAAAGTGGATTTTTTGTGAATACCTGGCATCACACATCTGCCTCTTTATGAAGACTTTTCAGTGCATGGACTGGACATTACTGTAATAATGATAAAAGTCACAGCATGTTTGGTCTGCTGCTGTCAAATTATTTTAAAAGCTACAAGCTCTGTAAAAACGTTTGCAAATCTAAAAAGTATTGCAGTTTTTTTGTTTTTGTTTTTCCTATTTATTTTATAAGCCATCTGAATGAACTTGAAAATGATACACTGATGTATTACTCTGATATTTACCTCTGACCTAAGCATTATTGCTGACCAGGCACACTACTAGCAGGACAGTATAAGCTGCATCACCACAAGGACTGCTCAAGAACAGCTCAAAGGACATGAAGCTGAGTCCAAGGTGATCACTTTTCCACCAAACCACAGTATTTTTATGTGAACCGACATCTATGGCATATACCAAAATGATCTCAACTGAAGGAGATTATGTTACGTAACCAAGAGAGAAACCATAGGACAATGACAGCAGCGTCTATCCCAAAGACGTCAGAAATAGAGAAACAACTCATTATAAGGGTTTAAACCTTAGAGCTGATTAATAAAAGGGTTTGTGTTGGGGCTACCTAGGTTCCAATTTAAATGCAATATTAAAGACTAATTTAATCTAAACCTGGTTTTGTCATATTTAAGAGGCAGCAATTGGCTTCACAATGAAGACTAAAGTGTCTTTAAAGGTGTTGAACACTGAAAAAACATTTTATTTCTGATTATAATCAGTCACTCTGAGTTTTTCATGCAGGCTGAACATCAATATAGTCTCCTGCACGTATCTCCTGCATTAGCTGCTGATAATGAAGAAACTCTAGAATTTAAAAATCCTGACAGATCTGCATCACACTGTCACTTAACATTCATGGACTCACCCATATTGGCTGGCAGCAGGGAATGTTGCAGTTGGTTTAGCATCCAGAAAACAGCAGAGGACGTTTTAGCTGGTAGAAGCTAACCATTAGCATTAGAAACTCTACCAGACAGCAGAACTCCTTTACACTTGTGTTATTTGTGGAGACAAAACATCCACGTTGTGAAGCAGAAATAGTGGTAAAGTTGTGTTGCTGTTAGCCAATCAGAGGCGAGATATCCAAATATCAGGAAATAAGACTCCAAATCTTGATATCTGAGGGTGTTTCTCAATGTCAAGGCACCTGGTCTTGCAAGTTGATGTCTTGTGAGGGCAGGCACCTTGCTTACGAGGACACTGCCCATCCTTGGTCAAAGAAAATGGTTAAATGGAACAGATTCGCATCACGTGACCATGGCGATCACATAAGGTCACATGACACTGTTGTGATAACGTTATTTTCATTCATAAAAGTTTCAATATAAATATATAATGAGGCTTTTACTTTTATAATTGTGTATATATTTGTTAAATTAAATATGTAAGCGAGTTACTACCTACCAGCCACCAAAGCTGCAACTACTAAGCAACTAACCAAGTTTTGGATATAAAAAAAAATTAATTTCAGATATCAGCCCAATAACTACAATTAGCTGAATTACACTGTTTTGGCTGGTGCCATTTATGTTTTTATTTCATTTCTCACTCCTCTGTTTTTATCCCTCGTGTGTGTGAGGAGCTGTTTTGCAGCACCTGGCTTCTCCCACACCTGTCCGACTCCACACTGAAGCCTCAGCTGGTGGCAATGACAATCAGCAGCTGAATGAGGACTCACTGCATAAAAACCACCCAGCCATCATCATCAAGGAGCAACAGGTTGGACATGTGGTTTCTGTCCTGTTGGCTCCACGGCATGCTTTTTTTTTTTTTTTTTTTTTTATTTTTTTTGTTACCGCAGCAATTTCCTAATTTTGTGACTTGGCACACATATGGCAATGGAAACTTCTGATTCTGATTCTGATTTTTTTATGTCTCTTTTAGCCAATTTGTGTCTTTTTATGTGCAGGGGTTTCCCTGATTTGAACATTAATGTTCTTGTGTGTGCAGGGGTTTCCCTGATTCTTAGTTATATTGGCTAAGTAGGGTTTATTTTGTTTTACCATTTTAGTTGCTGTCGGTTAGTCCAGTTATGTTTATTAATTTTCCTTGGTGAAAATTAATGTGTTTAAGTTAACTTTTAAACACCCGAGCATGTGTCCTCCTTGTTACCCCAGGGCCCCTAGACAGCCTGGAGCGTAACATACACTTAAACTTGAAATTTGCCCCTGAAGTCGCTGCTGGCTGCTGATCTGCCATCCTTTTGAAAATACTGCAGTGTACTCTGGGAATTTTTTGACCTAGGCTTGGCTACAAGACACCTCCTGTGTATCCTTTCTCCGCTAGCTAAACGACTAACAGGGAATAGACGCCTCGGTAGAGCATAAACATTGGAACACTTACTAGGCAACCGGGGCTGGGCCAAGACATCAAGGCATTGAGAAACACCTCAAAGCTACATTCTCCTCCGGCTGACTTGTACTTCCTGATTCAAGTACATCTGAGCTTCTTTTCTTCCAGAGTACAACTTACAAGGCAGTAGGTTGTACTAGAGACCACTGCAAATGTATTGATTCCTCACCTTTAAACAACAGCTTTTAGTCCGTCCATTACATGAACCCGCTTATCCATACAGGGTCACAGGGAGGGGGCCTGCCTATCTCCAGCAGTCAATCGCCAAACAGGCGGGGCACGCCCTGGACAGGTTACCAGCCAGAGACACACACGACAATCAACCATCCACAAACACAGTCACACCTAAAGATAATTTAGAGAGAACAATTAACCTGACAGTCATATTTTTGGACTGTGGGAGGAAGCTGGAGTACCTGGAGAGAGCCCACACACACGCATAGGGAGAAGATGCAAACTTCATGCAGAAAGACTTTAGCCTGGGATTTGAACCCAGGACCTTCTTGCTGCAAGGCAACAGTTCTAACCACTGTGCCTCTGTGCAACCCCCTAAACACCTTTTAATTTACTTTGTAAATGTACCTGTTACTAAAATCATAAAAAACATGTTAACTTAGTTTTACGCATTGTTTACCCCAAACAAACTAAAACCACACATGTTTTTGTCTGAGTATCACAACATCTTTGCACACAAGACAACTCCATTGACTAGATGCTATTTTAGGAACACGTTTATTTTCAGAGCTCTCCAGAGTAATCCGTGTGTAATTAGATCAATACTCGCGTTTTATTATTTAGCTTTTAATATGAAAAGATTGGAGGTGCCCCCAAAAGGATTAAACCTTCATTTGCGGACCAGTGGTGTGTGGCTATTTTTTCATGTAAGGATTAGGTAGGTTAATTAAATGGAATTAGCATCTGAAGATGATTGGGTATTTACTTTTTTTCCCCTTAAATCTGAGGCTCTACAAAGTAATTCCTTAAGATAGAACAAGAGTTAGCAGCAGGCGATGAGCCGGTTACCCCGACGAAGACGGCAGTGATGTTGAAACATGTCCGCAAAGGTAAAAACAAACCCTCATCACACTGTGTACAACGAATCGGAGTTTGGATATGAAAATAAATGACAATCCAATTTGAACACAGAGAGGTGGCTGGCATGACATTTTGAAATGTTGACCTGCAAATTGTTGCAGAGTTGTAGAGAAGCCAGGTGAGCAACGGTGCTCTTAGCAGGAGGTACCGTTAGAAAGAAGATGTTTTCCAAATAGTCATGTGACTCTTCAAGCAAAATATTGCTGACATCTTGAGTAATAATATGTTCAAATGTCTAAAATTTGTACAAATCAAGCAACACGTTCATGGACTCATCTTCTCACTCCATTTCTTTAGCACCACATTCTTCCTAGCTCCATCCACCAACAGAAACCAATAAAAGCAAATGACTAACTCTCCTCGTTCTATTAAACCGATGGCTCCCCTTTCTATTACATGTCTTTCTGTGATATTCATGGTCATAACAGACAGGGTGGAATTCACTTGCCATCACAGTCTTACTGTAGTCCATATGTCAGAAGAAGGCTTTATGGCCGAGCCATTGCAGACGGGTCAATCTCTCAACCCTAATGGCTCTCTTTGGATCACGCGGCTGCCAAGTGCTCTACAACACTCGTTACAGCAGATAGAAACAGGAAATGATTATCAAGAGGTCAATTTATGCAAGGGAGTGGCAGAATGACAGAGTGAGAGGTCAGAGCGCGTCCATATCTCTAGGCATTAAAGATTGACATGCAGAATCTGAGATGGCCCCCATGCTGTCTCACTGCTCAGCACACACACACACACACACACACACACACACACACACACACACACACACACACACACACACACACACACACACACACACACACACACACACACACACACACACACACACACACACACCTCCATTTAAATATCTGACAGACGATGAAAGTGCAGCCATTAAAACGTCCACCAAGTGCTTCAGGAACGAAAGGGGGGAGATAAAAGAATTCCCATGGGTAATCAACGGGGCTATGAATTAACCGTGAGTTTTATATGGGGGGGGGGGGGGGGGGGGTCTATGTTTAACTCATTTGTCATTATTCCTTCTGAAAACATCAGCCCAGACAAAATTCTAAAAACTACGTGCGCTCCAATACCAAGAGTAATGTCATGGCTTTGGTTCTTGATGACTTTTAAACCTAACAACCTGATGGAGGGTAAATGAATGTTTCCTTATTATTTGCGTGTTCAGTTATTTTTGCAGCAACACACACATTTAAAGAAATACGTACAGTATTTGCTTCAACACTGTGGATTTCTTTAGAAGATGGGTCGATGAAATGACTGGCTTTAACATCCACTTTAAAATTTACTGTAAAAATTGAAGGCCCATGCCTTAACCATCAAAAGTAAAAGCTTATCCTCAAGTTTTACACACTCTCTTACATATGCATCCCACAGGAGCCTGCTCCAGCAAAAGAATCTATCCAAATCCATCGTGAAGAAGGCAGCGAAGGAAAAAAATAATGAATCCAACACTTAAGGAAAGTATTTTGACCAGTCTTTAACCAACCTACATGTAAGGATACCGGAAATAATGGTGATGTTTTAAGTTTGAGAGCTAAGGTTAACACAGTAAATGGTGTTAAATTATGGAATAACCTTAAAAGGGAAATTTAAAAAAAATATTTAATCATTTAATATATTCACGAAATGTACCAAATTGAGTGTACTAAATTACAAAAATGTAAATTAAATCAATGATCATGATTACACTGGAATTACGAACAGGAAAAAGTTTAAAATGAATCTGTATGTGTGTCTGACAAATGGAAATTGTATGTAAATAGATTATTTCTTCTGGAAAAGGGGGCAGAAATTATAAGATTTTCTTCATTCTGCTCATTTTCATTCAAATTTGATTTTTGTTATGTATATCTTATTGTTTATATGTTTTATTTGTTTTTATTTTGAATGAAATAAACAAAAAAAAATGATATTTTGATTCCATTGATAAATATGATACAATGTTACAAGCGATCATTTCCCAGAGGAGATGATTTCTTCACTGCTTGCAGCTAGCTTCCTCATTTAAATGTTAAATAGCCATCCATCCCTTATCATCTGCTTAACCAGAGTCGGGTCATGGGGCAGCAGGCTAAAGCCGGGCGTACACTGTGCGACTTTTTCACTTTTTTGAGCCGATTTTCCAGTCGTGCGAGAAGCCACGACATCGGGGCGAGTTTTGCGCCGAGCGTTGTGTAGTGTACAGGGGGTTACGAGAGGCGATTAACACCACGTGACCAGCTGCCGATCAGCAGTCGTGAGGTCGCACGGACTTCTGGTGTGTTTAATATTTCGCTCGTCCCTCGTGAGGGTATCGCACTGTTGAAGCGGCGCTGCGAGCAGCTGCGACCCAAAAAGTATCAGAACCGCTCACGGCGCATGTGCAATCCTGCATCAACGCCGCTCCCCGCTATTTCCCTAATAACACACGTTGTTCGTTTTTATTTTTACATGTTTTTTTACTCACAAAGATTGTCAAGAAAGCGTGTTTGCCATGTTCATGTCAAATGAAACTGATCACAAAACACAGATTTACTTTCTTTATTTTGTTTTCCTCTTCCAACCCCCATAAATCCCTGTGTTCTCCTGCAGCACTCCCGAAGGACAACAGGCAAGACAAGACAAAAGTCTAACGTGTTGAGTAAAAACTGCTATTTTTAGCATATTTGTAGGGCCGACGTGTTGCTACCAGACGTACAGTGTGAGCAGTCAGGTCGCATCCGAGAACTGGGTCGTACAGTGTGAGTGCCTGGCTCGTGAGATCTGCTCTGCGAGGAAGTCGTACAGTTTGAGCTGAAGCTGAGTGCTACGAGTGAAAAAGTCGCACAGTGTACGCCCAGCTTAAGCCAAGAGGCCTAGACTTCCCTCTCCCCAACTCCTCCGGGGAAATCGCAGCAAGGCATTCCCGGGCCAGAAGAGAGACAGTCCCTCCAGTATGTCCTGGGTCTTCCTTTGGGTCTCCTCCTGGTTTGACGTGCCTGGAGGAACCTCACCCGGGAGGCGTCCTGCATGAATCCTAACAAGATGCCCGAGCCACCTCAACTGGCTCCTCTCGATGTGGAGGATAGCGGATCTACTCCCAGCCCCTCCCGGATGACCACGCTTCTCACCCTATCTCTAAGGGAGAGCCCAGCCACCCTGTGGAGAAAACTCATTTGTGACTGCAGTCTCGTTCTTTCGGTCACTACCCAAAGCTTGCGACCATAGATGAGGGTAGGAATGTAAATTGAAGGTTGATTATGGAACAAATAATAAAAAAGCTATATTTAAAATTAAAATAATACCTCCATGGGACATTTAGAGGCGTGCATAATGAAGACACAGTGTTTCCTTAAAAAGTTGTATTTTCATTAAAAAATAATCAAGTTTTTATTGGGTTTATGTTTACATCTACCAGCCAATAGAGAGCACTACTGCAGTTTGCCCAACAGTCCGCTCGGCACAGCGAGGTGTCAATAGCCTTGTGAACTAGACCAAATTCTTGCTTTGCAAAGTTTGGTCTAGGCATGCTCCATTGGAACCTCCGCAGCTCCTACCAGGACTCTGGCTAGCCAATCACAGCTCTCTAGAGGGGTTTCAAACACATAAAGAGCTGTGATTGGTCCATAATGGTGGGCCAATCATAGTGCTCTATCTGCTTATTGAACAAATCACAGAGCTTTATCCGCTTTGTGGGCCAATCAGGGCACTCTATATGCCTGGTTGGGGGGGATGATGCAACAGACTGAAACAAGAGTATGTCACATTCATTGTCCAGTAGCATGCAGAGATCATTTGAAAGACAACGGTAGAACCCGCCCCACAACCGAGAGCCGTCAATGGAGCGTTGCCAGACTAAATAATACATTTATTTATTCTGGCTTGCCAGGCTAAGGTGTCAAATTACAGCATGTCTGAAAAAAGTATGTGAATAAAATAATAAATGTAGGGATTTTATTCTGTGTGTGAGAGGTGAACTTGTGCAAAACTGGTTCTTGTTGTAACTGCTGGGATAAACAGCCACCCCCACCCCCATGGTGGATGTAGAAAATTAGAGTGAATTAATGCTGCTTGAAAAGTGCATAGAGTTGCTCCTGATTAAGTTGCAGTTACAACTGTTTTTATGAGGTAGTTTAAAGTTAATGACAACAGAAATGACATCATTAAACATGTTCCAACCAGTCTCTGCTGACACTGTGGTTAGAATATGAAATGAGTATTTTTTTTTTGTGAAACATGGACAAAAACAAAAATGAGCAGCCAGTAAAATGGTCATATTGACATTTTCGGTGAGACTAATCCTTCTTAATGTTATTGGAGAAAAGTGGCCAGTAAAGCTTTTAAAATCAGACTTGATGTCGTTCATCAGTCAAAGAAGGTTTACATTTTGTCTGAACAGCTGTATGTTTATATTAAAGATGCAGAAAAAACAACATTATAAGATAACAGTTAAATATGTTCTAAACTTTTTGGGGGGTAAATTTATTTGTTAGTTGTATTTGTTTTCTAGACATTGCAATCCACTTTTTTATAAGAGGCATGACTAATATACTAAACTCAGTTCACATTAAGCAAATTTAGAAAAATGAAAAATTAGGTTTTTATTATAACTCATACCAAGATCACCTGCAGTTGCTGCACTAGGTATTTGCAAGGAAGTCTGGCATTTAGAAATGCATGACATTTTCATGAAGTTTATATGAAAAGTCTTTGTGCCAACCACGAGCCAATTGACAGCACAGACCAGTGGTTCTCAAATATTTAAAAAAGTAAATCCCTGATATTCTGTTGGGGTTTTGGATGCAATGTCTGCACATTCAGAATGAGAGTGAGTGATTATAGCCAAGAAAATTATTATCTCAACATTCAACTGAAAAAGCACTACTGGTTTCAACAATAATCAAAACCTAGAGAAAAATAGAAGAATGTATTTTGGGATTTTTTTTAATGCAAGCATCTGTTCCATTTATTTACATGGAGACTGGAACTACAGGGGAAGTTATTCTTGTTGAGTTTGAACTCTCCCTCCCTTAAAGATAGGGCGAGGAGCTCGGTCATCTGGGAGGGGCTCGGAGTAGATCTGTTGCTCCTCCACATCAAAGGAGCCACTTGAGGTGGCTCGAGCATCTGGTCAGGATGCCTCCTGGATGCCTCCCTGGGAAGGTTTTCCTGGCATGTCCAACCAGGAGGAGACCCAAGGGAAAACCCAGGACACGCTGGAGGGACTATGTTTCTCGGCTGGCCAGGGAACACCTTGGGATGCTCACGGAGGACCTGCAAGCTGCTGGGATGAGGAAGTCTGGGCCTCCTGGTGGCTGCCCCTGCGACCCGACTCTGGATAAGCAGAGGAAAATGGACGGATAGATGCATACATGATTTTGTCTCTAACAGCAGCTGAATCTCATTTTCCCTAAGATGGGTGCATTAGTTAGTAATGTTCTTTTTCTTTTAAATGCAGTTATGATGGTAATGGTTGCATGGTGGCGCAGTGGTTAGCACTGTTGCCTCGCAGCACGAAGGTTGCAGGTTCGAAACTTGGCTGCAGCCTTTCTGCGTGGAGTTGCGTGTTCTCCCCAGGCGTGCGTGGGCTTCCTCCGGGTACTCCGGTTTCCCCCACAGATCACAACATGCCCTATAGGTAATAAATTGTAAGTCGCTTTGGATAAAAGCGTCTGCCAAATGAATAAACATAAACATGATAAAACATTTATGAAGATCTTCAGATAAAAAAATTAATAAAAAGAACATTTGAAGAAAATGTTTTCGTTTGGGCAAATTTGAAATCTCTAATTCACAAGTTGTCCCAAACAAACTAAAATATCTCAAAAACTTTACCTCAGTCACAATTCTGCCATATTTTGACATTTTGATAGTGTGGAGAAGCAGCTGAAGCAACACATTCTCACACCTGAAACAACGCGGTGTAACCAAGCGTTTGTTTCCGACGCGTCGGGAGCCAACGCCATGGACAGTCATGCCCCACCCACCCACTCACCACTTTATCCAAAGCCAAGTTTTGACCCCTGGACTTTTTACCATCCAAAAGCAGTATTAAGCTATATTATATAGACACTGGTGGAGCTCTAGGACCAAGCAGAAAACAACTGTTTGTGTTGAAGCCTGTTTCCTATAGAACATACTGTATCACCCCCCACCCCCCCACCGGTCCTCATGCCAGTCGTGTGCCCCCAATGCCCATGGCCAACGCCCTGGTCACAGAGTGTCATTTTCGATGCTTTGGGTGTGAGAATGTGTTGGCTGAAGAGTGTGATGTATAATATCTGTATAGCATGTAAACCGATACATTTTCCAAAATCATTTTTATGTCATTATCAGCCGATATTAATGGCAGATCGATATTATTGGACATCCATACCAGCTTCTACAAATGCTGATGGTTGACACAAACACAGGTTAAAGCCTTTGAGTGCAATCCATATTTTGATTTTGTTTCTTATTAATTTTTAACACAACTGGTACAAAAAAGTACGAAATTAATGAAACCAGCAACCGAGGTGTTAAGCTGGAGCTTGTCTTCGCGGTGGGCTGGACTGATGCTGGCTGCAGAGGATGGCTGAGGTGAAGGGGTTAGGAGAGGAGTGAACACAGCTACACGGGCCTCTGTCCCAGGCCAGGCTGTGAGCTGCAGCCCTGTGCTGATAAGACTGTAATAGTCCTCCTTAGAGGACCCAGGGCTCTGCTCCCCTTATTAGTCATTTATCACACCTGGCAGCCTCACTGAACCATAATTACTCTTCCCTTATCCCCCCACACTGTCATGTCCATAAGAGCGAATAGGACAGAGGGGGAGGGGAGCAATAACTGTAAGAAACAGTGTTTAGAGAGAGTGGCCTGACTGGAGGATGGAGGAGCTGGAGGAAGGAGAAGATCTATCTGCTAACAAATGTGTGTAAACTTGACTTTTAGGCGTTAGACACGGGTTTATGAAAATAGACAGACATACAAAATGATGTCTAACACACAACAGAGAGGGGGGAAAAAGCAGTGGTGGCCAAAACCTTTTAAAGCCCTTTTTAATGCACCATGTGCATGCAATGATGGAAAGGAATGTAATCTCACAGATACACCTCCTGAAAAAAGAGCAGTCCCTGTGCTAAAAATGAGAACCAGTTGTTCACACTGCAGCTCTCCTGCTAGCACAACAGGAGCTTGCAAGATCTGAAAAAAAAAAAATACGTGTTTTGCTTTTGAAATTACGCTAATTGAATTAAAAAGGAAAACATTAGTTTTGGCCAAACTTGAGTCATTCACAAACTCATAAAGTTATCGTTAATTCTGCTGGAATGATATTTTTAACACACAGTTAATTTTATAGACAGTTGTGGGTTCAGTGAATTTTCTTTATTAAGCTGAATGGAGATCTAATGCAAATTGACAGTTATGGATATGAATAATAACACAGCATGTCTGTGGATTAGCAGTGGAAAGCTCTCCTGCTCATGCCAGAAGTTGTTAAACTTTGCACAACCTCTCCACCCTTGTCTGGTATAAACACAATGCTGAAGCTTGTCAAAATCCCTCGCCACACTAACATTTCTTTCACGAGTGAGCTGCAGGGACATTTTCTCTGCAAAAAGGTTTTGATTTTGTTGCCACGTGCCTGGCTGTCACGAAAGCGCTCTCCTCCGACAACATAACCACATCCAGATGTGAGCCGCATGCTTCCAGCCGCGAATCGGAAGCTTGCCAACTCTACGGCCCGACTCGCCAAACCTGTAACAACTGAAATCAGGCCTCACACCATGGTTATTTTCACTAGCAACAGGGGAATCGCCTTTCATATAGATAACAGACAATTCAATAGAATATACTGTCTTCCTGACCTGTCTCACTTTTTGTGCACAATTTGCTAAAACATTGAAGTTTTCTTGAACACTTCACAAAAAGGCCAAGTTCCAGTTTCTGCAAGACTTCACTGTCAGCACCACTGTGAGTTGTTCCAGCATGAACCGTATGAATTTGTGTACGTTGTGGGCATGTTTTTGATGGATTCTAAGCAACAATGTGTCTACTTTGTTCAGAAAAACAAAAACTCATAGACTTACACCTAAATCATTCAGGACTAAATGCCCCTGGTGCCCTGGCCAAACGTGGACCCAACTGGAGAGAGGATTTTGCCAACAGTTGCATTGTTCTTCACAGATGGGGACTGCATCAGGACGCCTACTGCAGAGTCCAGATGCGTGAAAAGAGGGAGACGAGAGGGGCTACAACAGGGAGAGAGGTGGAGGAAGCAGGAAGAGAAATGGGATAGCATGAATTCTGCTGTCATTAAAAAAACACAACAGATGTGTGAGTCCCAGAGGAGAAACATCTGGTGTGACTTGTTCTTTAATCTCTCTCTCTCTCTCTCTCTCTCTCTCTCTCTCTCTCTCTCTCTCTCTCTCTCTCTCTCTCTCTCTCTCTCTCTCTCTCTCTCTCTCTCTCTCTCTCTCTCTCTCTCTCTCTCTCTCTCTCTCTCTCTCTCTCTCTCTCTCTCTCTCTCTCTCTCTCTCTCTCTCTCTCTCTCTCACAAACACACACACAAACTTTTCATCAACTACACAAGGTGAGAACACAGAGAGTGTGCTCGGCTTTTTAAGATCCATATTGCTGCCTCCATTTTACCAGGCATTTTATGGAGCAGCTTCCTTAATAGCCACTCACTTATAAAACAAAGCTGTAATGACATGCAAATGACTCGCGGAGAAGCACTGTAAAGAGGATGTGATGTATGGGCCGTCTGTACATCACACACACACACACACACACACACACACACACACACACACACACACACACACACACACACGACAGCCTCAACAACAAAGAAACACTGGTGCAAACAAGAATTCCACAAAAGTAATTTTCTTTTGTTTTTTCATTTCTACATAAAAAAACAAGACACGTGTCTCACCTGATATTGTGAGATATGTCTGACGTACAATGTCCATGACTTCAGCTTCACTAGACAATAATAAGTCTTATGCATTACTGCCCTAAAACACGGTTCTTTTTGCAAAAGTTCTCAGCGAGTGTTGCAGGTGATTGGTGTGCAATGCAATTAATCAAAACACTCGAAAGACAAGCACACAATGCACGCACAAATCCATACATGCATTCAACACACAATGCTCTGTAAATCACAAGATGCATCAAAGTCTCAGTCCTGGAAGCATCCGTGCACGGCATGCAAAAATAATCCAGAAAAATGGATTCCTGTGGAAAAAGTGTGTTGAAAGACATTTAGAGTTATTTTACAGCAGAAATTAACGGCTGATTTGGAACTCCCCTCATTGGAATTTCACATTTCTGCTAAATTAATGTAAAGCCCGGTTCACACGGCAACAGTCGGCTGCTTTTCAAAGCACAAGGTCTTAAATAGCCTTTAGTTCAAATAACGTTTTACTCTTACTTGAGTTATTTTTTTTATTTTTATTTTTTTTGTAGATGCCTACTTTATAGTTCCACTGCTTGAGTAAAAATGTAATAGTACTGTATTGTAAAAGAGTATAATCTCTGACTCCTCCACCCTCCTATGGTCGTGTCTCCTCCTCAGACACCCCTGTTATAAATGTGCTTGTGTCACTCAAGCTCCAAAAGCCAAACACACCTGTGGGCTTTCCGTTGGTTCCGTTTTTACTGGTGAACATCTTTTGCACTACAGGATTTTTGACATTTTGTTATGAAGTGTGATCCAAAAAGCTCTGTAGCACAAACGCTCTGGACTGGAAAAACCTTCTCCTGCTCTCTGCTCTCCTCCCCCTCATCGACTTTCTATCTGTCATGTTTGTGCATTTAACAGCACTCGCTTAAACAGCAGGTTTTATTTAGTTCTTGTAGTTTCTTTGCCCCTACTTTGCACTTTCTCTGCATCTCAGAAGATCCTAATAGAAAATATTATGGCACGTAGCTATATGCACACTGGCCCAGTGAGCCACTGGGAGAAGGCGTCTCGTGTGATTGGTCCAGCCTCGTCTCAGGGAAGAAAATAACAATTGGGCCATTCCCATCTGTACCAGGTCGGCCCGGGCCGGGTAGCGTAGGCTGTTAACATATCTGGGTGGCCTGGTATTTTTCCGGGCCAACCAAGGCTCATTCTCAGCCCTCTTCTCGAGGGGGTCTGCTTCAGGCCGACCAGGGCCAACACGCCCACTGCTGACAGCAAATTCACACCTTCCATTAGAGCAAGCCTCTGATTGGTGGGTAGAATCAGCCCACATGGGCTTAAGACAAGGATGTGTGGAATCAACCGGGCCAGGCTGGGGCCGACTGGGGCTACCCGGCCCGGGCCGACCCGGTACAGATGGGAATGGCCCAAAAGAGGCCGCATATCTGCATGTGTCAGTAGGCTGATGGTTCTGAAACAAACACTTCAAAAACTTTTTTTTTGTTTGTTTTTTTAACCAAATGCAGATGCAGCACCAGAGCAAACAGGGCTGGTATTGATCAGCCTGACCCAGTGTTAATTGGGCCACTGATCAACTGCTTTTCTGAGCCAATTAGATTAAAAAAATAAAAAGAGAGTCAGGAGTTCCCAAATAAACTCAAGTGTGATGCAATGCCAGCTGGCCTGTGCTTCTCCAGATCCAGATTTCACTTGCTAAGACAAGACATATCAGAAGATACAACCTAACTTTGAAGTAAACAGACATGACAGAGGTGATGTGTGCTTTGCTCTTTCATCACTCTGCTTCCTCATTGGCCCAATATCACGTTCTACAGGCAGCACGTATGTTGTTCAGGCATCCTGCAGAGGTAACCAAAGAGCTCAAAATGCACCACACAAGGTAGGATAATCTGATGATTATCTTTAGAGTTGTTACAATAATCATGCGCAACTTTAATTTTTGACGTCAAAAAGACGAGAAGGTGATCAATTTTACTCTTATTTTTAATACATTTTCACTGGCCTCTAGTAGGAATGAAAGCCATGTAATGTGTATTCATGAGGAAAAAACACTGGTGCATCAGGAAGTAGAAGTGAGACAAATCAAAATGTGTTTCTCAATGCCAAGGAGCCTCACCTTGATGCCTTGGTCCTGCCCCGGTTGCCTAGGAGAGACATCATCAAGAACTGACAACACGTGTTCCAAAGATCATGTACTACCAAGGCTCTGTTTGTTAGCCATTTAGCTAGCTGAGCAAGGATACAAGGGGTCTTGTAGCCAAGCCTTGATAAAAAAAATTCCCAGAATACACCGCTGTATTTTCAAAAGGATGGCGGATCAGAAGCCGACAGCTTCTTTGGGGGCAACTTTCAAGTTTAAAAGTAAGTCAACTAATATAAAATGTTTTTTTTAGATCCAAAGAAGTTTTCTATGGTTGGTTAGTTGCAGCTTCGGTGGCTAGCGGGTAGTGACTCACTTATGCATTTAATTTAATAAATATGCACACAATTTAAAAAGTAAAATTGCTTGCATGTATTTCACCTATTTTAACAAGACGTTAAGTGACCGCCGTGGAGGCCGCGGCCACGTGATGCAAGTCTGTTCCATTGAACTGTTTTCTTCGACCAAGGAAGGACAGTGTCTGTATACATTTTATTTCAAATACTTTTAAAATGTTAAACCTTGATAGCCTGGAAAGGGTTAAAAGAGCCTTTTTTTGGCTGCCCTCAACCCAAAAAAATGTTGCTTTTCTTCTAAAATAGATCAAATTCTGCTGTGATTTTATCACAAATGTAATTAATAATAAGAACAACATGCTAAAATCAGTCCATAGGCGTGTGCAAAACACACAGAAATGGACATGTTGAAAAAATCGTTCCCTGATACTGTAGCCTATACAGACTATTCAGATCTTCACATCTTGTTTTCCTTTCCTTTGTACAATAACTTTCCTCCCTTCCTTCTCTGTGTGAATTCAGTCCTAAAAAGATGGCACGAGTAAAATGGTGCTCTAAAGCTGCCAGAGCATCTGCATCCTGACTCCAATTAGGAGAACAAACCACAGGGAGGCATACCCACCATCATGAGTTCAAAGGTTAGCTGACAGGAAGGAAAGAAAGAAAGCAGGCAGACAGGCAGCATGTACAGTAGACAGTGCAGCAGAGAAAGCCTTCTCTCCGCAGTGAAACTGAAATAATAGTCTCCCTCTCCATCGCTCTCACGCTCTCGCTTTCACTCTGCTTGTCCCTGTCACCTCCTCAGTCTGCTCCCCCTTTCCTTCTCTCCTTTTTGGTTTTGTTCTATTTATGACTTCCTCTGAAATCTCGGCGTCTCCTGCACCCTTATGTGGGCCATAAATCAGGCGCTGAAAAGGACAGCGGACAGGAGGGGAAGAGAGAAATGGAAAATCAGAGGGAGGCCTTCGCTGTTTTCTGAGCAAACGTTTAAAGGCCCACCTGAGAGCTTTAAAACTGAAACCTGCTGGAAATACAGTATTAGCCAATACATGCAGACAGGAGCAGCAGCAGCACGGAGCATTAAAAAAACCCACTGTGACAAGCCATAAGTGTCAAGTCTACTCTGTGACACTACACAAGTTTTATTAAATCTTCTAAGATGTGATTTAATTACAATCTATTCCAGATAAAAAGAACCAAATCTACTTTTTTCTTTTCTTGTGGCCTTTTAAAAGCTCTGCAGTGTCGCAGCAGTGTCTTGCTCCAGCGTCAGGGCATTTGGCCAGAGCAGTTCAGCAGATGCATGCCAGGGACTCGTATTGGACTCTGGGGTGATTAATTTTTGAAGTGTGTTGTAAAGAGCTATGAGATCCATAAACAGAAGAGTACACAACAGGCTACGCTCGGCTGGTGACGGCCACAACAAAGCTCACAAAGCACCACAGTCACACTTAACCACAGCCAAGCATCATTCTTTAGGGTTATTGGTAAATCGATAGCATCTTTAACATATGGGAACTAGAAAGGCATTGCATTGAATCAAAACTTTTTTTAAAGATGTTGATGTTGCATTTGTCCCAAATCTGTTTTTGTCATTTTTTAAATGTGTTTTAACTCAGTATTTAGATTTTTGAATCTTTGAGTATGTTGTAGTATTTCTGCATTTTGTATCATTTTCTGTTTACTTTGTAAATAGACAATGTTTAGTTTTTACCATTTATCTCTGGAAATATCCATAGAAAAGTTGTTGAAAATGAATAAAATTATGTCCAATTGTTGAAAAATGTTAATGGCTTCGTAACATACATCCATAAAAATCGGGGCGACGGTGGCACAGGAGTTAAGTGCTCGCCCCGTAATCGGAAGGTTGCAGGTTCAAGCCCCGCTCAGTCTGTTGCTGTCGTTGTGTCCTTGGGCAGCTGTGGCTACATAGTAGCTCATCCTCACCAGGGTGTGAATGGGTGAATGACTGATTGTGTTGTAAAGCACCTTGGGGGGGTTCCAGGACTTTAGCAGGTGCTATAGAAAATACAGGCCATTTATCCTCATAATCATAAAAATTGGGTCTAAAGTACATAAGGTGAGGGAGATCACGTTCTGATGAAGCCAACGGGACCACATCATCTGCAAAAAGCAGAGACTCGATCCTCAGGCCTCCAAAACGGATCCCATCTGCGCCTAGAAATCCTGTCCACAAAGTTATGAACAGAATTGGTGACAAAGGGCAGCCTAGGGGGAGTCCAACTCTCGTCGGCAATGAGCTCGACTTACTGCCAGCAATAGGGACCAGGCTCTGACACAGCCCGTATCAGAGGGCCTGGTACCCCATACTCCCGGAGTACCCCCACAGAGAACCCAAACGTCTTCTCCAAATCCACAAAACACATGTAGATTGGTTGGGCAAACTCCCACGCACCCTCCAGGACTCCCTAAGGGTATAGCATATAGCGTATAGCGTTGGTCTAGTGTTCCATGACAGTGCTCCTCCAGAATCTGAGGTTTGACAATACGACAAACCCTCCTCTCTAGAATCCCTGAATAGACCTCACCAGGGAGGTGCAGGAGTGTGATCCCCTGTAGTTAGAACACACCCTGTGGTCCTCCTTTTTAGTTTTTTTGTTTTTTTTAAAGGGGGACCGAAAACTACAGCACCAGAAAACTGGCATCAGCATTGCATTCTCTCAATGGAATTACCCGAAGGACCATCAAAATCTGAGGAGTCACGTCAAGGTCACATGCTTTCTGCTCCACAGGTGACAACATTTTCTGTAATGTTTTTAAACTAGCAACAGTCATGGCGATTTGGTGTAGAACTACCCTGAAATGTATGTACCACCCCCTACTGCCAGGAAACCACACACTTTAATCTTACTTACTCTTGTTGAGGGTCTGACCTCATGAGGAAATTACTATGCAGTGATTTTCTCCAAAATGACTGTGCTTAAATTGCTCTGAAAAGCAAATAATCACATCGGCGCCAAGAAACTTCATTTCCCATGATGCTTTGCACACGGAAGCATTGGGATGATGTCACCGCCTAATACCAGAAACACGTTCTGCGCATGTGCGGGAAGCCGTGGAGCTTTTCCCGCGAACTAAGACCATAAATCTTCAGCAGAGACAAAGAAACCTCGTTCTTTTGCCCAGGATACCTGGCGGTAAGGACACGCTTGTCAACGCTCCGACAACTTGAGCACGCGGAAGCTCTAAGTGCCAAGTTGAGCCACGCAACCGCTGGAAACCACTCTTAACTCCATCGGGACCTGACTGGGAACGAGCGGAGCTCCATTCAGCTCTCAGAGACGCTGTAAGTTGTCAAACTCAGCACAAAAGAAACTTCGTTCTCTTTGTGTCCAGCCGTGGAGAAACACACGTGGAGCCAAACAACGGAGAAAGCATCAAACCGACGGATGACGCTGAAAACTGCGGAGAAAACGGAGAACCGTCAAATCATAACAGCGGGGACGCCTTGCTGCTTTGGTGATCAGAAAACTCATTTTTTTCTCTCTCCTTTTCTTCTCCCGTTTCCTCTATAGTCCAGAATAAGCAATAAAACCGCGCTATTGCTTAAAAAGTAGCTTCGTGTTTTCCTCTTTCGCTCCCAATTCGTCCTTCGGGTCATTTTGAAAGAATAAACTGCTTATTGATCATCGCTTTTAGTCGTCAGCTCTGGCCAGGCTGCCGACTCCTTTTAGATTAAATAATTTACAAGTGACCTTTTGTTGTTTGTTAATTTTTGAAGTGTTTGAGTTAAGTTTTACTGTGATTCTAAGCCACTAAGTGTTCGGGAAAGTAGAAAACTTTACACATCCAGGTCTCCTGTTGAATGCGAGGGGAGGGGCAGAGCCCCACACACACTCACAGCTCACTCCCCCCCACCTACTCTGGGGAAACAAAGACCCATTCATCTCACACACACACACTCACTCACACACACCACACAAACACCTTGAACATTATTTTGAATATACATTCTTTTAGTATATCACATGGTTATTATTCATTTATGCCACTGTTTATTCATTTGACAAATTGTTAATTAAACGTTATAAAATTCAGATTTTCGTCTCCAGTAGCTTTGTTGTGTCGAAGAGAAGTCTTCTCCAGTAGCTTTGTTGTGTCGAAGAGAAGTCTCTGCTCCAAGGATTCTACGAACTTCAAGAAAGACTGATAAGAGTTTTGGATTCAATTTTTCCCCGGTTAAAGGGGAATGGTGCCCCGTATATCTAAGAATATCTTAATTAATTAATAAATCAGTAAATATTTACATATTTACAGAATTTATTGAAGAATCCAAAAGTAAGTTGAAGCTTACTAATTGTTCGCTCCTAATAACCCCAACACTCTTCATTTTTTACTGTCATCTTTGCTCCTGAATGTAACTGCTGCTGTGTTTCCCACTGAGGGACAGTTTTATTTGTAACCCTGAATACATTTTAAAGAGCAAGTCACCCCCTACCAGAGTCTAACTCCACTCCCACTTCATGTTTGAAAAATGCAACAAATGCCATTGCCTGGCAGACCGAGAGGGCGGAGCCGCTAACAAATACACACACACAGACTCATAACAGCATTGTGACATCATAATGTACCAGTTTACATCATAGCATACCTCTTAGCCAATAGCGATGACAGATTTAAATTCAAATACAGTGCATAGTTTTTACCTGACAACAGCACAACACTGACAGTTTTAGGCAGAATATTTAAATTTTAACTAAGATGCACTGAAATGCCAAATTATTGACTAACGTGTCTGCAGCACAATTAGACACTCGTTTATTTAGTTTATCAGCAAAAAAAAGTAGATTTGGGGGTGACTTGTTCTTTAATCTCTCTCTCTCTCTCTCTCTCTCTCTCTCTCTCTCTCTCTCTCTCTCTCTCTCTCTCTCTCTCTCTCTCTCTCTCTCTCTCTCTCTCTCTCTCTCTCTCTCTCTCTCTCTCTCTCTCTCTCTCTCTCTCTCTCTCTCTCTCTCTCTCTCTCTCTCTCTCTCTCTCTCTCTCTCTCTCTCTCTCTCTCTCTCTCTCTCTCTCTCTGTATGTATGTATGTATGTATATATATATATATATATATATATATATATATATATATATATACATATATATAAATGCCTAATTCCATGTTGCTACTAAAACAGTGTAAAACATATACAAAGAGGGTTTAGTACCTCTATTTCATTAATATGCCCCAGAGAGAGCAGAGGCAGAAGAAGGGGGGTGGGGGTGTTTATCAGCCCTCATTTTAAGAGGAAAGCCCCCCCTCCCCCTGTCTCTCACTAGCCTCTGCGTCCATCAGGCCTCATTACTCTAATGGTAGTGGCAGTGATTAAGGCTTCCTGGCTGCCGACCCCTTTTGTTTGTTCACTTGTGTTTCCCCACCGTAAAGGCATACTTGAGGATGCCTGCAGCCCTGTTTTCCTCCCCCTCCCCTTGCAGGGATGCAGTGTTTGCAATACCCCCACCCCCACCCCTCCACCCCACTAGACCTTGGAGTTATCACATGGGGGCTGGGGCAGGTTATCACGCTTAAAGAGGAGAAAGCCAGGAACTGCTGGTCCTGCACACATGCTGATAATATGGTTCGTGGAGAGGACTTAGCTTCAACAATGTGCATCTTGGACTCTTCCTCTCCTCCAGCCTTGAAGTACAGCTTACTCCAACGAACAAGCACACACACACACACACACACACACACACACACACACACACACACACACACACACACACACACACACACACACACACACACACACACACACACACACGCACATGTACATGTACACACCTACCAAAACTAAATACAGCCGCACGGTAGCATTTACTTAAAAATACCATTTAATAATGTAATAGAAATGACTAAAAATATTTTTTAGATGATTTTGTCATATTTTCATAATTTCTCTGGAACATTTCTTTCTGTCTTCACTATCAAATAAAATGAATCTTAATTGTTTGGGGGATTTGTTCTCACTAACCACCTTTTACGCATTCTAAAAGAAAACAAAGACAGCCCGACTGCAACAGGATCTTGGATCTGCCCGGCCCCGTTCCATGCACGACATAAAGAGAAAGTGTAGACATTTATTGTTCTTTGTACAACATTACTGAACCAATCCTGTCTCTGGACTCAGTCAAGTGCTCAATGATGTGAGACACTCAGCCTGGTCTTCTTCTGTTTCACTCTATTCACTGCTCTTTATTGCAGCTTCATTCATAATGGATAGCTCTTTGGATTGCTGTCACCAAGAGTCCATCAATGGCTGGAAATCCAGCTATGGGTCTTAGAAACAACAGTAGTCAGTTACAGACATAAAATTAACTTGTTTTCATGCTTTTGTTGAGAAAGGAGAGAGATAAAAAGAGATCAAATGAGCAAAGCCATTATATGGAAACAAGACCTTTCCACCATGAGCAGTAGTGTGAAAGTCATCAAAAGCACTCGGAGACAGGTCGACGGGGTGGTAGACGTTCATTTATAAAGTTTTTTTCCACATATCTTGTAACTTCTTAAAGTCCATGCATAGTTGTGTTGCATGTTTTACATGATGCATTTGCTGATTTGGGTGTATTTTTTTTTTTTTACTCTGACTCAAAAGTACTTGATGTGCTCCTGTTTTGCAGCAGCTTAGATGAGTGGGCATGTTGCACCATACTTCTGTGTACAGTGATTTGTGGTACAGAAGTTGCATAAAAATTATTTGAATTTGTTAGTCATGAGCTTCTGAAACGTTTGCATTTTCACTTGTTTGTGTTAAATTTGCATTTGGTGCTAGAAAAAAAAACGTTTTCTCAAATTCTAGAAAATGTATATCAATCATTTCAACATTAAACAGCTTATTTAGCTGTGACATAGTGTGAAGAATTAAAAAAATGATGATGAGCTAACCTATCAGTTTTCACGTTGTTTTACAACATAAGGAAATACTACACATTACTTTATTCTTCAAATCAAATAAATCAATCAAATATACTTTATTAATCCCAGAGGGAAATTAGAGTTTCAGTACACACAAGTCAGAGATCAGACATACATGGGCGAGACACATGACAAGAATTGGTGACTGTGGTCATTCGCAACCCTGAGTCGCGCTACCTTAATAGAAATAAGAGGGTTACATGAGGATTGGTTCAGGTAGAGGGAAAAAAGGCACTTCAGAGTTACCCTCCACCAGGAGGGCAGCTTTGCTCTGCAAAAAAACCTCAGACAGATATGCAACAGACTTCAGACAACATAAGTGTCCACTAGGTGGGATGGTGGGTTGGGACTATCCCCACTTCAGTCCCTGCAGCCACGATGAGCAGTGCATGTCACCTCAGTCTTGTTACTTTAAATCCCTGAGTTTTAAAGTAATAAATAAATTAACTATTTCAATGCCATTGCTGACTAAAGCCAATTGAGTGTTTTAATGAGGTAGGCCTGGGAACAAGCTTGCCCAAGTTATTTGACACACGTCACGTGATCAGGAAGTGGACAATCCATGAATTAGGATATCGTTCTGGGATGCGGCTATGCCTTAAGGGAGGCGCTAACCGGAAAAGGCTTATGCAGCTCACACTTTGATTTTGGAAGAACAGAAAAAGCCAGAAAAATGCTGATTCTTCCTGATTCTTCCTGATGTAAGAAGTGAGTCTACTCAGTCTGTTGGTAGATTTCGTGTTTACATGGTCATAGAGCACAATATCAAAGCTAAAGAGTTGAATCTTCAAAAGACAGTAAACATGCTCAAAAACATTGACTGTCAGGGGCTTTCTCATCTGAAAATGGCAGACAGTGAATGCATTAAACAGTTGAGATTTCTTACATTTGTAAAATAAATAAATAAATATGAATGCGGAATATGTAATTATAAATGTTATGCCGAACTGCTGGTGAAAGAACGTGTTGACTAAAGTTAGTTGTAATGTTTTGCTCCATTTTATAGATTATTTTTGCATTATTTCAACCTACCTTATCTTAGGTTATTTCAATGAGTGGCTTGGGTGCCAACGTTGATTACGTACCTTGTAAGCATGAATATTTTTCTTTTCTTTTTTAATACTGGGTACTTTCTGTCCATTTAGAGACAAACTATAGATGAGGTACTTGTGGTTCCACGATGTTTAACCCTTTGCTATTTGGTGGAGTCCATTTAATAAAACATTAATTTAACCTAATTAAAGCAAGTGATGACAAAAGTTATTATAATTATAAGAATAGCAGTAACTGGACTCAAGCAAAACCCCAAAGACCCTAACCCTATGAAAGGAAAGGTATAGTAGCATTTTCAATCCAATGAAATAAGGTTAGAAATATATGTGACTAGACATTATGCTGTTATTTCTATTCTCATTATCTTATCACATCATCTACATTTTCAATGTTCGACAACTTTTTAGGAAACAGTTTTAAACCCCTAATTAAGATTCAGAGCCAGACATCAGGTGCAACTCGGCACAATAAGAGGTCTTAAATGTAACCGCCTCTTTTTTAATGCTCGTTGTGGCGTGACCTGTAACACCCCAGGAGGACCGTCAGCTGCCACACACTGAAATTTGAAAATGATGACCATGTAGAACAGCTTTGTCATGGGAGACCATCAAACAATAACATGTACTAAAGAAAGTTAGGAAAAACAAGTAAACAAGCACAGTGCACACACAACGAACAAGCGTAAACAAAGAGCAGTGCGTGTTTGTCTGACATCTGGGCCACGAGTAGCGGAGCTGAGGACCTGTGCACAGCTGTTGTCCCTGTCCTGTCAGTAGGCTTCACCAGACAGGGCCCGCCCCAGAGGCCTGTACTGGGAGGCCTGTCTGACATCTGGACTACACAGGAGGGAGGGATTGTTCTCATTCCCCGAATTTTTTTATCTGCTTGCCTCTCTTTCTGTCTCACTCTATCTATCTTTGTCTGCATTTGTAACTCCCATCCTCGTTCTTCCCATCCTCCGTTCCTCCACAGGAGGGTCCACAGGTCGCAGCCTCCAGGGAAAGAATGATGAACAGCTCTACGACTGAGCCAGCTGACTCTTTAGCAGTTCCCCTTTCTTCCTTTGATGTTCTGTTCTTCCTCACTTCATTTGACTTTTTTTTTCTTATGCCCTTAGTTTCCAGTTCCCTTGTTTTATCTCATCATGGCTGATAAGAAAACGATCTCAGGCAAACCAGAATCTCAAATGCCGGGATACATCACAAAACTTTCAGTTCATCAATCAGACCAAGGGTTTTGCATTAATGTCATTTTTTTTAGCATGGACTGCATGAATGATTACCCATACAGCTTTTAGAATCATTTTTAATTAATGATTTTTCTTTTCATTTTTCATTGTGCAAGCTATCCACAAATACAATAAGATTATTTCCCCATGTCAAATTATATTTCTAAACTATATATTGTACTAAAATAGAATATTTAAAGAAAAAAGCATTTTGATTCCATTTGTCAATTTTTGGAATCTTGCAAAACAGTTTAATAATCAATTCATATGTATTACTTAAAATGTAGCAACATGATGTGTAAACAATGCAATGTTTACATGCTTCAATTAACAGCAACTTGCAATGCATTATTTAACAAAGTAAAGCTACGATAAATGGACAATGTTGTTGGTTATCCAATTTCATTTTCTTTAGTTCTTCATTATACACAGCGTGATATCCTCTGCTCTCGGAATACAGGAAGTGGTGCCACCAACATCCGGCAGTTGCTCTGACGAAGGCGGTAGTGAAGTGTCAAAACATGTCAGCAAAGGTAACAAAAACTCGTATCACTCTTTGTATAATGAACAACTAAAGGAAATGAAATTTGCTACAACATGCTAACATGCTCTAGTAATGCTACAACACCTGGAAATTGACGTAAGTTTACAATCGACAAAAGTATAAATAACTAAGTCACTATGAAGTCACATTAGCAGAGCAAAATGTGAACAAATCTTTAGCATTGCCTACGATTAATTCTAACTATCAGCAGTGATTAGGCTTGGAGTGTGTTACATCTAAAATGGCCCGGGTGGAAACAGCCATCAAAAAGTAAGTCACATATGGATCTATGTACACACACACATCTAGATACACACACAGAAATTTTGAGACTTTTTTCTCCCCATAGACTTGCTCTTTAAACATTCCATTTCATGTCTCTGACGGCATTTTCTCCGGCTCTATGTTCTCTTTGCTTTGACAATCAATCACTCAAAGCATTCACAACCTTATATTGTCATATAGACCAGTGGTCCCCAACTTTTTCCATGAGGACCCTCTTGCCTGTGTTCATGACAAGCCAGGACCCCCCCCCCCCCCCACACACACACACACCCCACACCCCACCCTATCAACATACAATTAAAGTTATGAATAACAAACTTTTGAAAGAAACACTGAAATATAACTTTTATACAAAGTTTTGATTATACGACTGGGTATGTTTTGGGGAATTTATGAATGTTATTTTTACTAATACAATCTTGCTAACCTCACAACCTCAGCACAGACAAAAATGTGTGGATCCCCTGGAATTTCTACTGACACCCTTGGGGGGTCAAGGATCCTGGATTGGAAACCACTGATAGACCACAAATACATGTGTCTTTTATCGCGTTATAATAACAGAAAGGAGAAAATAATTCAATATTTATATGCTTGTTTGTGCTCTATTATAACGTAAAATGTGTAGTAAAAGTCAGTTTGGCAACTTTTGGAATTCAATAAAAAAATAAAAAATAAACAAATAAATAAATTGTTTAGACACCAAATAAGAACTGCCCTCTTTTATAATAACATGAATGCTTTCCACTTGAGAAGGAACCTCTTAGCTCTGAGGCTAAATCTAATCATTAAGGATATTCAGATCTTTGTCCTTCATTGACCTCTTCGTAAAGGTCTACAGTCCTCGGCTTACACCCTGACTCCACTTAATGAGCTGAGCATCACTGGCTACACTGACTTTGTTTTCAGTCTTGCAAGAGACAGAACTTATGCTCAAGCCTCCGTAATGCTTTAAAGAGCTGCCATAACCTTCTGTTATTCCTCAGGTTCTTTGTTCTTGTCTCTTACTTGATAAGGCGTGCCAGCCGCCAAGGTCATGCAGGCAGGAGAGACGAGGAAGAGGAAGAAGAAGGAAGGGGGGGGGGGGGGGGGGTATTTCTCTGGTGTAAATGAATAGTTCCATCTCTCTCTCTCTTTCTCTCTAGATGAAGAGGAAGAACCCCATCAAAATGTTGTCTCATCCCTTCACAAAACGAGACCACATTCAAGTCAGATGAATGAGAATTGTCACGCACAAAATCATAATTACAAGCCGGCATATTCCCTCCAGCACTGAGGAATGACTTTATCAGACACCCGTTGGTCTGTTAACTGAGGGAGGATCCTCTAAGCCCTTCTCTTGTCTGCAATCTGTGATTGTTGTATTCCAAGGGGGGCATCAGGGCTGAAAGGACTGAATTTAACAAACCTAATTATCATGCTTTAATTAGTATCAGGGGTAAACCTCGGCGGGACACCTGCAGACTTAATTTATATCCTGACAAGCGGGGAACAAGTGTTAATGTGCCATATTTATGAAAATGCCCCAAAGTGTGCAGGAGGAGCAGAAGGAAGATCGCCTCAACTCTTCCAGAACAATGTGAGAAGCTGGTAATTACAGGAAAAGGGTCTGAAGTGCTCAGGGATCAGCCCAGACTCTGTGTTGATAGATTGCAATAAATCCAAATCACATTCTGTCCACACCAAATGCATAACCGTAAGACTGGGAGCCTTATAAAAACATCACATCTCCTAATTTTGCAGGTTTAACTGTATATAAGATGAAGATGAATGGGAAATGTGAAGCTACAAAAAGATAAAAATTAAAGCTAAAGAGGCACTAAGTGGTCTCACTTAGCTGGATCGTCTCATGCTCTTGGACGGGCCCTGTACTGTGAGAAATGCTAGCCTTCACAGAAAATGTTACTGCTACAAATAAATGGGACGATTGTTGTCCTATTAGTCAAAAATAGATGTGTCGTTTGTCTGTTCTGCTGCCACAAGCAAACCTTTGCAAATGCTAAAATAGGTTAGCAGGGCGGGGAAGAAAGCTGGAAAATTATGCATATGCTGTAAAGTGGCTGTATAGTGTTTTCAACCACTACTGACTTCCGCCTGGCCTGTGTGCTGTCTGCGCAAAGAGGATGTCTTCTTCAACCGATCGATGATAGAGGTCATGCAGCACTGGCGAGTTATACATAATACTATTAATGTGTCCTACATCACTCAAAAAGCTTTAAAAAAGCCTTTGCATTGATAATTTGATGAATAATAGATTGAAAACTGTGTCTCACAAAGTAAAGCGAAATGCTTAACTGGCTTTTTGGAATACGACTCTAGTTTAAGTGTTCTTAATTCTGAAGAACATCGGAAATAATCAACTTTTTTCTTAAAATAGATCAATTAGATAAAAATCTAACTTCTTTACAAGACCGTGTGACATGCTTAATCAAAAACAGGATTTCTTTTCAGGCGTTATGAATCTTTTGTGATTCCTTTGAAGTTGCTCCGGGTTTAGCTCAGCATACATCTGTGAGTACAATGATTTGTCTCTTAAGTTCAGATTTCACTCATTTTAATGCTGACTTGTTTAGTTTCATTTAGTATTATTTTTTTGTTGTTGTTGTTTTTTGATGAGCTTGTTGCTACGTAACTTTTTAAAAGGAACATTTTTGAACAAGCTTTTCAGAAATGTGAATCTTTGATTTTTATTTTCAGTGAACGAAACAACGATGCTGGAATAATAAACTCACTTTCGTGATTAGAAATCATGAATGTTGCACAATGAGTGTTTTGAAATTTGGCAGTGAAATCATCCTAATCCACCACAAGAAACATTTAACACATAATAATCCCAGATATGGCGGAATATTGGTCCCCCAAACTTTAGCCACATGAATGCGGAACAGATCGTATTTAAAACAACGACCTGAGGACTTTACGGTCCTAACCAGGCACCCTACCTGACTCTGACTGACCTATAGCTCAGTGTCGGTTTCTCATTCTGGGCAGGAAAATAGATGTTCTGAACTCTGGATGATCAATCATAAACTGAAAGCAGAGGTCATCAGAGAGAGGATCACAAGGGTGTGTGGGTCAGTATGGAAATTGTGTGTGTGTGTGTGTGTGTGTGTGTGTGTGTGTGTGTGTGTGTGTGTGTGTGTGTGTGTGTGTGTGTGTGTGTGTGTGTGTGTGTGTGTGTGTGTGTGTGAAGGGCTAACTGTAAAAAAGAGGGTGTTTTCAAACACATTTTACATTTCTTATTTGTCAAAAAAGCTTAATATTGCATATTTTAAACACAAATAAAACAAAAATGTTGAATCATGGCACTGATGAAGGAAATTCCCTGTTTCTATGATTAAAACTTTGAATTTCAGCTATGAATGCTGCATTTTTGATGCAACATTAAATCTGTGAATTAGTATTTATCTAAATAATTTGGATGCATGTTTGTTTTTTTAATAGCATAAACACTAAACGTGTTTGTTATGGTGTTCTCTTGTGCCCTCTCTTGCCTAAAAATTCAATATCCTAAAGGTGCAACATAAAATGTTTTAAACATTAATAATTGATCCATCATCTACTCACTGTGTGAACATAAAGTGTGTTTATGCTGTTAGGTACTTTCACCCTTTGCCTCCCTGTGCTTCACACTCAGCAGGCCTGCAGGTCCTGTATCTGTGCACAGCATTCACACAAAGATGGGATACAAACTAATATGATAAAAACTGAGAGAAATATGGTTTATTGGATATTTGTGTTGTTACTCATAGTTAGATGTGATCTTTAAAAGATATATATTTTTGAGAATTCTTCTAAATTAATGCATCTTGAAAGGTGCAGTGTGTATTAAGTGGGATTTCTACAGGGAAATAGTCCCCAAACCATCTAATGTCTCAATCATGTTGGAAGGAAGGTTATACTGAAATGTATTTTTTCATCAGCTGGCTGGAGGGCTCGTCAGCATTTCTCCTTTCAAAATAAGGGAAGCTACTGTTTGCAATCAGTAGGTGTTGGCTACCGTGTCTGCAGCAAGCTAACGCTGCAGCGCCTGTGTTTGTAATTCAACTATGTTGTTTAAGGAAGCCAGTAAAAAGAGCAACCAATAAGTTATTATTTATACCTTAAGAAGCCTCACAATCTTTTTTGTTTTACTTTAATATTGGGTAAAGAAGGCTAGAGGCGTTGAGCTAATAATGCTAACTGTGAATTACAAGCAAATAGGGAGGCTAAGTCACGCCCATCTACTTCCAGACAATGGGTCTCCGGAAGAATGAGAAAATGAATGCAAGTCAATAGGGCTAAAAACGCTTTTTTCTAGTTTTGCTTGCTATGTTCCATGGATTTCACGTGTGATGAATTTTAAAGATGCATTTAAGGGCTTATTTTCGAACGGGGGAAACATTATTTTAGGTTTTGTGTGTAAATAAGTCCAGGACTACCAAAGTGACGTCACCGAACCAGACACGGAGACAACAGAGGGAAAATGGCTGTAAGTTCAACAAACTTCAAATCCTTCTTTCAGGAGGACAGAACCACCATTAATCTGGCCGTGTAGTCAATTGCAGCTACGCTAGGGAAGAGGATATTATGTGGCAACATCATATATGTGACGTACTGACGTTCGATTTAGCAGTCATGCTATTTATGAACTTTTACAAGCTGTTAAATCTCAACAAACGTGACGGGGTAGTTGAAATACACCTCATTACTTTCATTTAAAATGAAGTTCAACATATGTGCGAACTGGGGTGTAAGGCGAAGCGGAATAGAAAATAACTTTTTTTTCCCCCGTGTCCTGTCTGGCTGTGAAGCAAACAGAATTGATGTCTGAATGCTGGTAACAAGCCTTACAGATTTACTCTCAGGTGGAACATCAAAGCGTCTGCTTTTAATGTCACGCCTGATACTTAAAACTTTACTGTTATTGTTTTTGAATGCTTTTTCATTCCGACCAGACACGGAGTCAGAGGTGAAAGAGAAAGGAAGAGACGGGGGTGGGGGGTGTCCACGAAAATAAACAATAATGAACAAGAATCTGCTTCTAGACCTGCAGAAAGAGAGAAGGAAATAAAATGGGACACGACAACAATACAACAAGGTCAAGCTATCACTGCGTCAACTTGATGAAGACATATAAAATCAACATTGTTTAACTGAACAATCACACGATAATAAATCATAGTGCATTAAGTGTCCACCATAGTCTTAAGACATGTGTTGAACGTGCCCAAGTCCATACTTATGAGAGCACCATGTGAGCACCTGTGTGTGTACACGCGCTTGTTTATGTAAGGTTTCTCTATAGGAGCGTCCAACAGAGAGTGTGAGGGACCACAAATCTGCCCCCCAAAGATGCGCAGGAGACGGAGGGAGCTCCAAGTCCCAGAGATCCAGGAGCTGCCCCAGGAACCCCAGGGAGACTGCGACCAGAAAGGCCCCCGCCCCCTTGAGAGGCGCAGAGGATCGCCCCGGGGGGCCACAACCAGCAGCCGGCAGAGTCCCGGAAGATATCGGCGGCAACCCCACAGGCCCGCCCGCAGCCTCCCACCCCCTAGCCGGTCGAGCCCGGGACCCAGCGACCCGGGACCCAGGGGCGACCTCCCCCGTCGGGGACCCAGCAGAGCCCAGGGACCCAGTTCCCCCCAGGCAGCCACCGGGATTGGTCAGGCAGGTGCCAAAGATCTTAAACTCCCTGACCCGGGAGCCATGACCCAGGCAGACCAAGGCACCACACCCCACACCAGGTGTGGCAGGGAGAGGGGAGACGAATATCTATATCATCAAGAGAAGTCCCAGGAGAGGGGAGGAGTCAAAGGCCCCACCTGACATACACAGTCATACACAAACACAGTCACACACTCCCTCCCTCATGCTCACACATACACATACGAGCAAAGACTTACAAAAATGCATGCCGGACACCCACTCATGCTCCCCATACACACCCTATTCACTCTGGTCCCGGTACTGCTGCACATGGTGTACAACCATCACCGGTTCCCAGAGTTCGACCCTTTCTGCTGGGGTGCAGAAAATAACTCTTTTAGCCCCGTTGACTTGCATTCATCTTTTCGCTCCTCTGTGGATCCATGAGCCGACCGGAAAGGAAGGAGACTTTGGCTCCCTATAGTCTCCTCTAAAAATATGTCAAGCTTATTAATATCACAGTGAAATGTGTGTGTGTGCGTGTGCGTGTGCGTGTGTGTGTGTGTGTGTGTGTGTGTGTGTGTGTGTGTGTGTGTGTGTGTGTGTGTGTGTGTGTGTGTGTGTGTGTGTGTGTGTAAAGTGAATAATGGGTCAAACATGGTGTTTTCCTTCCTTTAATGTCATTTTACTTTATACACACTGTACCTCTAATAATGCCTAGTCTTTAAAATCACAATCCATAACACAGAAAGCACAATTTTGTGAATTATGTGAAACTTTGGTAATTAATTTGGGTCTATCCCACAACTTATGGTATATTTTTGCTTTCCCAGAGCGACTTTCAGTGTGATATTTAAAAGTTGGTTAATCTTTGCCTGTTATTTTTATGGAAGTAAGACCATATCATCAGCACTGGAAGTTTACAGTCTTCGATGAAAGCTGCAGCCGGCCCACAGGGTTTGAGGTTGTTGAGAACCAAATGTGCTGCAGCTTGAGATTACACTTCCTGTAACCGCCTGCGTACCGTCTTTGTACAGCGGCACTATTAATGCCAGTATCAGGTATTGACAGGTAGCGGTGAGGCCCAGCCCTGGGAGCTCTTTGGGCAGATTGTGAGGAACAGAAAAGCTGGATTGAGTAATCAGGCTCTTGGCAGGCAGACAGAAGCTCTTCAGTTGCACTGAACAGCTTTAAAAGCCCTATCTCCTGTTGCTCCCCTCTGCGCTGGCAGCTTATCACCCAGACTGGTTGTCAGAGGCCTTGAACCATGCAGAATCCATCCATGTGTGAGAAAACCCAGACCCTCACTCCGACAAAATGACCCCCTGCATCTGAGAGAAGAGGAGAGCTGTTCGCCTCACGCCGTCATGAGAAAAAAACCTGACCTCGTTGTCTCTTTGGCTTTTGTGCGTGACATCCACATGTCTGGATTTACTTTTTACAGACAAGTCGGAGGGTTTAAAGTCGTTGCCCTGTGCTGTTAGAAATGATTCCTGAGGGGACATGGCCAAGATCACGATCTCTCCACATGAATGGACACACACACACACACACACACACACACACACACAAGCACGCACGCACGCACGCACAACGTTTTTCTCTCTCTGTGTGCCCATGTGCACTCATCACCTGCCCTCTGAATATGCGCTCAGTTAATCCCAACATTAATTATTGACTCTGAGTTTAATTTGAAAGGCAGACGCACTGTAAGCCAGGGGACACTGCTTTAAATAATGTATACGACCCATTCAGAAGGTAATCATATTGTCATTGATTAATATACATCAGTGCCGTGGAGCATACCTGATGTGTGTGGGAGTCAGGCTCTGGGTACGATCAAACCTGGTGCTGAGAGGCTGTGTCAGGCCAGGAGGATCTCCAGGGCCACGTCCTCGCTGTCTGATGTTTTAATCACTGCTTAGGAGCTCTGATGCATGGAAGAACACACTATCAACCAGCTGGATAACATAAGGTGCCCCGGAGAATCCCCAAAACAAGAGATGGATAAACAAGGAGAAGAATGGAGACACACTCTCACACACACACAAGAAAAACAAATACAACTGGGCTAAGAGACAGTAGGAGATAATCAGAATGATGGTTAGTGGAAGATTTTTTTCCTTTGTAGAAAGATTTATTTAGAGTAACAATACAGTATGCATCCTACTGTACACAAAGGAGGTGCAGCATCTCACCTAAGATGACAGCCAGATGCTGAGAGGAACACAAACGTTTGAACACTCATGCAAATTTCATGTCACCCTGAGTTTGGTTCAGACAAACACAGATCTGCCCGGAGAGGAGAGCGGAGCCGAGGCTACTCTCCGTGATGAAAAATTCATGCACGGTTGTTACCTAAATGCCATTCAAAGAGAAAAAGAGTTCGAAAACACGAACCAATTACAGTCTAAAACTCACCTGTCTGGACAAAACACGTGGATTTTGATAGCTGCAAACTTAGACACGCTCAAACCAATAAAACGCCGTGCTTTACTCCTCTGTCTCTCTCTCTCTCACACACACACACACACACACACACACACACACACACACGCACGCACGCACGCACGCACGCACGCACACACACACACACACACACACACACACGATATCTATTGGGTAGATAAACAAATCCCATCCAAGACTCTCCTTCTGCAGGAGACTGGGAAAGCGTTGGCAAGCTTGAGTGAATATGTTGTTTTTGTTAATACATAAAGATTAGGGGGAAAGTCTCAAGGCTCACTCTTACCCTGTCTTTCTCCTCTCTCCTTTCATCCTCCCCCAACCTTCTCTGTGAGTCTGGCAAGAGAGGTGGTCTTGTCAGACAGCTCCTCTCCCACGTACCGCGGCGCTCTGAGAGGTGTGGTGCAACCCGACTGGATGCTAGGAGGCTTCTGTCTCCCTGTCTGAAAACCTTTTAGGTGCTGGAAAATACTCTCTGACAGCAGGCCTGCATGTGTTCTGCCGTATGTTTGACAGGAAGGGAAGAACAGCCTGCACCAGATACAAAATAGCACTGCACGTAGATGCTTAGCCAATCTATGCAAGTCTCATGGGTTGAGTTAAAAAAGCAGAAATTGTACAACTTAGAAGGGGCAGTCAGTTATGTGTGGTTTATTTGAGGATGTTTACAGACTTTTTTTTTAGGTTTTGCCAACCACAGCGAAGCGATAGTAAGTAATGAGAAAATGACCTAACAGAAGTGAGTGGCTGAAAGGAGTGTCGCTTATCTGGATCTTGTGGCATTGCAACAGTGGAGGTATGAGTGAATGAGCGCGTGCAAAAGTAGAGCAACATACATGAGGCCTTATTTCAGAGAGACTGGTGGTGTCAGACATTAACAGAAAACTCTGCAGATAAGGACTCATTCAGGACTGCACAAGCTTATTGTGTTCCCAGGCAAAAACTATTTAAAACTTTTTATTAGTAATAAAGAAAATGAAATAGTAAACGTAAAGGAAGTATTAATAAAATGTATTTTAAAGACAAAGAACAACATCTATCATTTTTTTAATAATAAATTTTATACTTAACACCTGACATTTGTATTTTAAAATGTATAATAATAATAATAATAATAATAATAATAATAATAATAATAATAATCAACCCATCCAACCATCCATTCATTCTCTTCTGCTTGTCCAGGTTCAGGTCATGGGGCAGCAGCCTAATCAGAGAGGCCCAGACTTCCTTCTCCCAAACCACTTGGGTCAGCCCTTTTGGGGGAATCCCAAGGTGTTCCCTGACCAGCTGAGAAACAAAGTCCCTTTGGGTATCCTCCTGTTTGGACGTGCTTAGAAAACCTCACCAGGGAGACATCCAGGAAGCATCCTAACCAGATGCCCGAGCCACTTCAACTGGCTTTTCTCCATGTGAAGTAGGAGCAGGTCTACTCCAAGCCCCCTCCGAATGACCAAGCTTCTCACCCTAGCTCAAAGGGAGAGCCCAGCCATCCTGTAGAGAAAACTCATTTTGGCCGCTTGTGTCCGCGATCTCATTCTTTTGGTCACTACCCAAAGCTGGTGACCATAGGTGAGGGTAGGAACGTAGATCGACCAGTAAATCAAGAGCTTCGCCATCCAGCTCAGCTCTGTCTTCACTGCAATAGACTGCATTACTGCAGACACACCACTAATTGGTCATCTTCTCAGTCCAGACCAAAGGTGACAGATCATTTGCTGCTGTGGACCCCAGACTCTGGAACTCTCTCCCCTGAGCCTGAGATCAGTGGACTCAGTGGTCTCCTTTAAAAAGCAGCTGAAAACTCACCTGTTCAAGCTGGCTTTTGCTTGTTCTCATCACCCTCTCCTTATTCAGCTCTTTCTACCAATTCTGCCTTTCCCAAGATCCACTGATTACCTCTTTATTGATTTTCTTTTCTCTTTCCTCACATTTTTAATCACAACTTTTACTCTCCTATAAAATTGAAAAATATTTTTTAAATCATTATTTACCTTTTATTTTTAACTTGTTCTTGTGAAGGGCCTTGTGATTTTTATCTTAAAAAAACTAAAATGTTTCTTCTTCCAATCTGCCTATCGACCTTATGCTCCATCTTTCCCTCACCTGTGAACAAGACCACAGAGACTAACTCTTCCACTTGAGGCAGGACCTCATCTGAACTGGAGAAGGCATCAGTATTATTATTATTATTATTATTTTTATTATTATTGTTGTTGTTGTTGTTGTTGTTGTTGTTGTTGTTGTTGTTTGTAAGCAATTTTTTCAGGAAGAAACTGAAGAAATCAAGTCACATTTATGAAAGAAACCTGTTAAATTATGTCATAATAAACAAAATAAGTGTGTTCTTCACTATTTTAACTATGTTCTTAGTAAATGATGCACCGGACTACATATTTAGAAAGTAAATGTCTCTCATATTTGAAATGATACCTATAAAAATCTTGCTGTTGCACTTTTACTTGTGAGATCGAAACGTGTTTGAGGCACATCTGAAGCTTTGACTTTACTCGTTTGAATGATTAACCTTTAGAAGTTGTTTTTGTTCTGATTTTAATCCTGTGATGTGTCAACATCAGTGAACAACTGTAATGAGAACATATTAGTCACATACTCAAAAGTGCTTTTACGGAATATTGTATTGAACATCTGTGGTTTTGGCTCAGTAAACCCACATCAGAGCTTGTTGTCAGCATGGTTTTAACTGCTTTTCTTTTTTCATCTGGGTTCTTACACTTTTTTTATCATTGCTGAATCTTGTGAAATTTCTGGCAAGGTAAAAAAAAACCTAAAAATAAAAATAGGAAAGAAAAAGGCACCAGTAGAAAAATGTGCTGAAAACATGTTTTGTTTATAGAACTCAAAGAAGCTAAATTATGTTTGCTTTCAATTTGTCATGTTGAGCTGTAGGAGTTGGTGGACCATGTGTGGTGGAGAGTTCCAGGAGGCAAGAATGCAGGCACGGATAAAGTAAAAATGGGTTTAATGACAGAATACGGCAGGAACGAGAACAACACGACAAACACCAATGATCTGACAAAGACTGGCACAAGGAGGGAGGTATAAATACACAGGGAAATCAGGAACACATGGGCAGGTTAACGAGGGGCAGGTGAGAACAATAAGGACTAATCAGGGCAGGAGAGGAACACAGTCAGGAAGGCAGGGGCAGATCGTGACACAATGTATGTCATACCATGTAAAGTTCTTTATTGTTATATTAATTTAATTGAAGTAATTGCTGAAACTCTGACCTGTTTACAACAAAATTTAAAGATTTCATTTTTAATATCTTTGAAAAGCTCAATTATGAGGAAAATATGGCCTTACCCTTTAGGAGGCAGATGCAGAAAACAGAGGCAAGGGTTAGGACTTAATGGGTAGAAATATCCAGGGGTGTCATCGTAGACTCATCTTTGTTTGCTTTCATCAACTATTGACTCATCTGGTATATTTCAATAAATGACAGTTGGTGAACAGGAGTGCTTAAATGCTTTGGGAATTAAATGATTGTTGATCATCACATTTTTGCCTCCAGTTTGCAAAAGCTAAACCGTTATGCAGAGTGATCAACTACATTGCCATTAATTACCAAGTCTTACTTTGCCATGAAAATGTACTTGGGAACCCACTTTTCACTGCATTTGTTAGGACAGCTGCAAGGTGCCAAAGAAAATCCAGCAAGTACTTACTGTTTGTTTTGTTGGCAGAACTTGTTCAGCAATGGTTGAAAGCGATTGTAACTGCATTTGCACCATGGTGAGAGAACTTTTGGAGAAGGGCTTGTTTAAAAATAAGGGCAGCAAAGAAGCAATTTCTCTCTAAAAAAATAAAAAATAAAAACATCAGGGACAAACTCATAATCAGGAGTGGAACAACGGAGGATTGGTTGAAAGTAATTTTCTGTCTTAAATTTCTCACAATTTAGCCTCAGAAAATATCTATTATAAAACAAAGGTACCTACGTATCAGAGAGCAACTTCTCACAGCTACTGGCTCTTTACACGAATGCAAAGAAAACTATTTTAAAAGTTATGAAGGATAAATGCAATTATAGTTGGAGCCAAACCAAGCCATTTTTTCATGATTGACTGTAAAAACAGTCGACATTGACCAAAGGCATAAAAATTAACTTACGGAAAATGACAAAAAGCAATGAGGACAGAAAAGAAGTATAAAATAACACAGTAAGGTTAATGTCATAGAAACTAAAATAAGTTATTTTAAATCAACTCATGCTTGATTGAAAGCCAAAATAAACAGGTCTTAAACACTGAAGTCGACAGTTAGAAGGCCTTTCTTGTGTGCCCACAACGAGTTTCAAAATTTGGGAGCAGCAACAGTGAAAGCCCTATTCCCTCTGGGTGTCTTCGGCACCCTCTGGACCGGCTCAATAGATGACAAGTGTGGCCGAGTAGAGGCGTGCACCTGCAGTAGCACTGAGAGGTAGAACAAGGCAAGATCGCTTAACTCATTCGCTGCCAGCCATTTCCTGATCAGAAAAGCCCTTTGCTGCAAGCGTTTTTTTTGCATTTTTACTGTTTTTTTAAGAGTCACAGAACAGTGCGTGCGCTTGGATGATGTCAACGCCAAAACTATCAGAACAAAGAGTAGACTCGCCTCCTGATCACGTGAGGTGTGACGTACGCGGATGAAAAACGGTTTTAGAGCTGGGATGTTTGTTCTCACGGTGCGGGGGCTCGTTCCGACGCCCACACAGTAAAAAAATGCCAGAAAGCAAGTTGAAAAGCAAGTTATGTTCAAGATTAACAGACTTCACTGCAGCTCAGAGACCACCCCATACCCCCTTTTTACCATCATCGTGTAATCTTTTGTAAAAAGGACACAATTGCACCACATTACCATCATGATCTGACCACTTATAAAAGGCCTAAGGTTTCCTGATGCCGCAACCGCGTTGTGCAAAATGGTGTCAATGTTTTCTAAAAGATGCTTAAGTCACTCAAGGCCAGTACTACCATGCCAACACAGCTCAACTGGACATTGTGTGATGATCTTCTATATCAAAGGCTGAAATAATGTCAAAAAGCATTCAAATTACAAAATCCCCAGATTCTGCAGGAATGAGGATGCCATAATAACTCTCAAATAAATTTTCAGTTCACCATAAAACCATCTATCAAAATGTTTAATTGTGTGCGGCAGGGACTGTTTCTCTCTATAGATAATTTGTAAGCAATGAAATGATAACTACAGTGTTGATATTTACTGAGAAATGTATATTTGCTCCGTCTCTTGAAAGTACTAGTGCTTTTGGGGGGTTGAGTGATTAGAAATATATAAAAATAGGACAGAGAAGTCTATGAAAAGCTGCTCTAAAATTTTTAGGAGGTAAAAAAAAAAGACCTGCTAAACACAATTTTCCAAAAGGTAAAGAATTTTAACAAAACACTGAGTGAAATGAAACAGGCCAGGTCAAAACAAAACATTGTTCCCTTCAACCACAAATGAAGCAAGACTACACAAAGTGCACCAGTGGTAACCATCCATCCACGTCTGACAACACATCTTTAAAACACACTCATTAACCACTCTAGCCAACTCCTAAAGGGAAGCTTTTTATCATCCTAAGTGAGGACAAGAGAAAGGCCAAATCACATCAGGGGCAACACCAGCTGCACATAAAGAAGTTTTCTGTTGAACAATGGAGCTGCCATGAGCATCACCTCTGTTTCCCAGCTGAGCCTAACAGATGAAGCTTAACCAATCATTGGGGTCAGAGCAGACGCATGGATGACCAAAGTGCAGCCACCATAATGTAATTGTCATTGCATTGCTTGCCAGTGTAAAAGGCATCTCTTTGTAGTATCATGCAGGGACTGGAGTAGGGATGAATGGGTCTGCCGCTCCTAGAGGCAACTTTAAACTGATTTAAAGGAGTCGAGTATGGTATTAAGATGCACTTTGGAGTAGTGGTGTTATTCAGGCATCACAATAGATCTCTGCTGGGATGATGAACTGATGTAATCAAAGACAAACATCTCAGACTAATGTCAATTCACCTCTATGTTTTAGACACACTACCTAAAGAATATGCTTAAAAGTACAGGAGGTCTAAACGCAACACATGATTTTATAAAAATTTCTATTGTACAAAGAGGAATACATGAACAAGGACAAAAACAATCTGTTAACCTTGCTGGGGGGGGGGGGGGGGGGTTGGGGGTAGGGGGGGTGATCATTGTTAAAGATCAACTTCACTGATATATATATATATATGTTATGACATGCCGTTCAGGAAATTACTATATATTTATACTAGAATACTTCTGAAGTGTGAATATTTTGATTAAAGTCTGAATATATGGACTGAAAGCTGTGCTTTAAGTTGGTCCAATTTGCAGCAACATGCACCGCCACTTCAAACTCTCTGACCTCTCGGCATACCTTTTTTAAATTCTTTTTTCTAGGCGGTGCGCACTGGTAGTTTTTCGGGTCATTTATTAGTCGAAATCTCAAAGTTCTAAAAAAAATATCTGTCCCTCCAACATCAGCCATCCACAGTTCGTGCCCAGCACAGTGACTCCTGATACGTTGGACACGCGCTCCACGAAGGTCCGCATTTTGCGCCAAAGGTGCATCACTGCCGTAAGGCGCACAGCGCATTCAGCCCAATCAGCACAGACAGAGGAGACACAAAAAGGGACGAGTTACCCAACACTGTGCAGGTTTCCGCAATGACAGCAGCAGCACCTGAACAGCCGGTGGTTAAATGGTTAAATGTTCCAACAGGCAGGAGGACAGAGCTGGACATATATTCAAACAGAAATATAGATCATTAGCAAATCCGAGCAGGTTGGAGGAGACTGATCGTTGCTGCAGTCAGCTCGATCTCCGACAGGGATTTCCAACTCACGAGGGGGGTGGGGGATGCATTCATCCACCGGCTTGGAGTACATCCAACAGTCCTAGAGCACCGGTCGTTCTTGGATTCTCCAGAACTCAGATTGCCCGTCCACTTCTGCCCCATCTACAACCTTCACTCTTTCACCCCAAAGGCCCAACAATATGAGCACTTTTGACTCCGATGGTCAGTGCCACCCCAAATGTTATTAATGTACAACAGGGTGTGCTTTGTAGCCTACCTGTGTTATGAGTGTTAAAGAGAAAATGACAGGGAGAGAAACAATGTTTAAAATCATTTTTGTTGCTGGAAATAACACAAAAGCATTGTTTGTACCATCTGTCAGTCAGCTGATGGGTTCACATATGAAGGGGTGTTCCCATCACTTGTGCTGCAGGAGCACATCTGCACAACGCTTAGGGCAGGCTGTTTAAACAGTTATTAGGAAGACATATGTTCAAAATATCTAAACATCTATTGTTTCTATTAAAAATATTCCAATTATCCATAATAAGAGTCATTCACCCCCTAGCGTCATATCCACCCACACTTATTTGAAAAATGCACTTAAAGGAGATGTCATCTGGTGGATCAGGAGAGCTGTGGCGCAGAGGAAGTAACTGACAGCACCCTCCCCTCAGTGTCCATCAGAAGCTGGGTCTTGGTACGTGGCATGGCACCTCTCTGGTGGGGAAAGAGTCTGACATGGTGTATGAGGTTGAGATATTCCACCTTGATATAGTCGGTCTCACCTTGATGCATGAGTCTGGCTTTGGAACAAGTCTCCTTCATAGGGGCTGGACACTCTACCTCTCTAGAGTTTCCCTAACTGAGAGAAGCAGCGCAGGGGTGGGCAAACTACTGCTTGACCCCCATCTTGGTGCCTGTATGTTGGGGTCTACCCCAGTGAGCAGAGGTGGAAAGTAACGAATTACATTTACTTGCGTTACTGTAATTGAGTAGATTTTTTGCGCATTTATACTTTTTAAGTGGTTTTTAAAATCAGTAATTTTACATTTACTTAAGTATTGTTTTTGTAAGTATTGTACTTCGCTACATTTTTTATCTTATCCGTTACCGAGTAAAAAAAAACATTGCAAAATACTGTCGGCACGGTTCGCACTGGATTCAGACAATGATTCAGACGCCACAGAGAAGAGAGACGAGAGTATAAACATATACGTATGTAGAAGCGTCTTAACGCACTCGAGAGTGATCCAGCACTTAACGAAGTGTCTATGTATATATATATATGTCTATACTGGTAAGACCCAAACACGGAAGTGCTGCGGATGCTGAAGGCGCGCACCAGAAGAACTGAGTGCTTAAAGCCGGGCGTACACTGTGCGACTTTTTCACTTTTTTGAGCCGATGTTCCAGTCGTGCGAGAATCCACGACATCGGGGCGAGTTTTGCGCCGAGCGGTCGTCTAGTGTACAGGGGGTCACGAGAGGCGGTTAACACCACGTGACCAGCTGCCGATCAGCAGTCGTGAGGTCGCACGGACTTCTGGAGTGTTTAATATTTCGCTCGTCCCTCGTGAGGGTATCGCACTGTTGAAGCGGCGCTGCGAGCAGCTGCGACCCAAAATGTATCAGAACTGCTCACGGCGCATGAGCAATCCTGCATCAACACCGCTGCCCGCTATTTCCCTAATAACACATGTTGTTCGTTTTAATTTCTACACGTTCTTTTTACTCACAAAGATTGTCAAGAAAGCGTGTTCGTCGTGTTCATGTCAAATTAAACTGATCACAAAACACAGATTTACTTTCTTTATTTTGTTTTCATCATCCAACCCCCATAAATCCCTGTGTGTCCTCCTGCAGCACTCCCGAAGGACAACAGGCAAATGACGTGTTGTGTAAAAACGGCTATTTTTAGCATATTTTTAGGGCTGACGTGTTGCTACCAGACGTACAGTGTGAGCAGTCAGGTCGCATCCGAGATCTGGGACGTACAGTGTGAGCACACGACTCGTGAGATCTGCTCTGCGAGGAAGTCGTACAGTTTGAGCTGAAGCTGAGTGCTACAAGTGAAAAAGTCGCACAGTGTACGCCCGGCTTAAGTTACGAGAGTGTTACGGGGTACGAAGGAAAGGATAAGAAACATTAACTGACTACTCGGATGACTGGAGGATCGCCTAAGAAGATCTAAGCTTGTGAGAAGGAATGAAGGGATGTCCGAGCGGTCAACAGGTGAGCTGAACTTCTTAGTGTGAAGCATGTGTTAAGTGACCTTACAGTGCAATGAATGGTGGGTAGGAGAAGAAAATAGGCGCTAATGGTATGAGAAAGATAGCCTGGCCTGCCAGACTCCTCCTGTTTAATTCACGTCATACACGGCAATGCTCAATTTCTCATAAACAACGAAGACAGCGGCGGAGTTCGCTGCGGCTCTTTCCTCTGTTCTAAATGACACAGATGTCTTTAAAACCACAAGTAGAAGCGCTAAAAGCATTTCTTCTAGAAGATGTTTGCGCCATTGTCAGACGCTATTTTTTACTACAACTAGAAATCTACCGTGTCGTGTGGTACAGTCGGAATTTCCTTCTTTTTTCTGATTGGTCATTTTTTAGCTTCCTAGTCCTGCCCCTCAAGTGATCTTCCAGCTAAAAGAAAAACTCAGCAGACTGGAGACTGTCTCCAAAATGTTTCTGCCACTCTTCAGAGCCATTCAGGATGGTGTCCAAAAGCACTTTGGTGAGATGATAGAAGACCTTGAGCTGACTGCTGCTGCAGTCCTTCCAAAGTTCAAGACCACCTGGACTGAGAGGCACGATATCATTGAAGCAGGTAATATTTTATAATTTAATACCTTACCTTAGTCTGTTTCTTATTCATTTCAATCCTGTCAACATACTTAAAGTTCAATTATACGAGTCTGTCGACACAAATTATAGTATTTGTAAGGCATGTATTACTAAAAACAATTCTTGTTGCATCTTCTATCAAAACTTAATTGCCAGATATATTAAATATGTGTTATGTATTTGTCATTCAACAGGTTTGATCAATATGAGAAGACATCTTGACCAGATGGCAGAGGCTGGGGCGGAGCAAGTCAAGCAACAGTCATCACATCTTACCCTCATCTTTGTTTAAAAGTGCTTTTCAGTCCATCGGTCCCAGCGTGCTCTCTATAGTTAATGCTTCTCTGGTCTCTGGTCAGGTCCCTGCTTACTTTAAGAACGCTGTAATCCACCCGCTTCTTTAAAAATCGAGTCTCGACCCCTCTCTCCATAGCAGCTTCAGACCCATCTCCGAACTTCCGTTCATCTCCAAGATCTTGGAAAGGTTGTGGCTAAACAACTCACAGCTGCTCTTGATGAACCTAACATCTATGATAGCTTCCAGTCAGGTTTTCGTTGAGCTCATTCTACTGAAACAGCTCTTCTTAGGGTCTCTAATGACTTTCTGACTCACAGTGATGCAGGGGACTGTTCTGTTCTGGTCCTGCTGGACCTGACTGCAGCCTTTGACACTGTTGACCATCACCTGCTACTGGAGAGGCTCAGATACTGGGTAGGCCTTTCAGGATCTGCCGGGGGGGGTCATTCAGGGAAAAGTCATGGGCTTGTGACTATAACCTAATTTATGTTACTAGTTTGCAGTGTAACTGCCTTTGTACTTCAATATGCATATTTGTTCATTTAATAAAAAAACGGCCACTTTGACATTTATACCCCATTGTCTTTTTTTTAACTATTCAGAAGAGCCCGTCCTTGCACAATCAAAAAAGTAACTAAGTAACTTTTACTCTGACTACATTTGAAATAAGCTACTTTTTACTTCTACTTTAGTAGATTTTGAGGCAGGTAATTTTACTTGTAATTGAGTAAAATTTCATGAAAGTAATTATACTTGTATTTAAGTACAACATTTTAGTACTCTTTCCACCTCTGCCAGTGAGTCAGTAGCCTCCCTCCATCTACATGTAGGAGGATGGGTTCTTACTGTCTGTGCTTATGCACCAAGCCGCAGGTCAGACTACCCATGCTTTTGGAGTCCATGGAGGGTGTGCTGGAGAGCAATCCTTCCAGGGACTCCTTTGTTCTTATAGAGGACTCCCATGCTCACGTGGGCAATGACAGTGAGACCTGAAGAGGTGTGGTTGGGAGGGATGGCCCTCCTGATCTGAATCTGAGCAGTGTTTTGTTAAAATACTTATGTGCTCGTCATTGATTTTCCATTATGAACACCATGCTCAAGCAGAAAGGTGTTCATGTGTGCTCTTAACACCAGGATACCTTATAGGCTACAGTTCGACAATCTACTTTGTTGTCGTGTCATCTTATCTGCGGCCGTTTTGAACACTAAGGTGAAGAGGGGGGCGGAGCTGTCAGCTGACCACTACCTGGTGGTGAGTTGGCTTCAATGGTGGAGGAGGATGCTGGTCAGACCTGACAGGCCTAAAGTTATTGTGAGGGTCTGAGAACGTCTGGTAGAGTCTCCTGTGAGAAGGAGCTTCAGTTCCCACCTCCAACAGAATTTCAAACACATCCGCAGTGGAGGTCGGGGGCATTGAGTGAGTGTGCCATATTCCGTGCTTCCATTGTCTATGTGGTCAGCAGCTGTGGCCACGGGCTCGTCGGTGCCTGCCATGGTGGCAGCCTCCAAACCCAATGGTGGACACCGGCGGTTAAGTATGCTGAACCTGAAGAAATAGTCCTATTGGGGCTTTTTGATCTGTGGGACTCCAAAGGCAGCTGATAAATACAGACAGTCCAAGTGGAATGCAGATCAAGTGGTTGCAGAGGCAAAAACCTGAGTGTGGTAAGAGTTTGGTGAGTCCATGGAACAAGGGCTTTTAGCTGATTGTGGTCCGCGATTCAGCGCCTCAGGAGGGGTAAATAGTGCGCTACCAACACTTTATAGACTACCAACACTTTATAGTGGGAACAGTGTGCAAATGACTTCGACTCAGGCCATAGTGGATCAGTGAGCAGAGTACGTTAAAGGCCTCTTCAATCCCACCGGCATGTCTTCCGGCAAGTAAGTGGAGTCTGTGGACTTTGGGTTGGGCTCTACAGCCTTGTAGAGTTAATTCTGCACACTGGAATCACCTCTGTGCTATTCAGTGGAGAATCTGAAAATGACCAATCAAATTAACCTATGAAGCTTATATCATATACCGTATATAAATATCCCGGATACTTATACATCGATCTAAGTTCATACATCAACCTGTTGACCTAAGTTTAACCCAAAGGTTAATGTTTAATTTGGATAATTAAATTTAATAGCAAAAGTTATTTTAAATCAGAAGCTAGGATCTTTGCATTTAAATAACCAGAAATATTACCTTTTCTGTGTTTCGTTTCAATAATGAGGCAAGTTTAAAAATGAAGAAATGTTATTACTAACAATTTTAAACTAAGGATTTGAAACGACAATTATAAAATGACAATTCATGGATGGCAATTTTAATGACAATCATTAACAGTTTTGATATTACTTGTTTAAAAGCAAACCTGTGACCGAATGGAGCTAAAATGAGAATGATGCGTTTTGGATGTGTGAATGAAGTTCTCAGAAGGTTTCTGTCAGAGAGAATGAAGGTGTTCTGGGTGGAAATGATGGCTTGCGGATAACTGATTTATTTTGAGAGAAACAGCATCAAATGCAGCCTCGTGTTCTACCTCACCCAAGCAGCTAACCCTCTTGTGGATCCGGAGATCGGGAGGATGGGTTCATCCAAGATGACACTCGGGGCTAGCAGGGAAGACGCAAGTGTCCGATCGTCTGGTCCAGAGTGGTAGCCGGGTACACGGTGGTCAAGCGTTTGGCAGATGAACGTTCTCGACTTTAACTTAACTTCAGAAATCAATGACTCTGGTAGAGTCTTCGTGAGCTGGTTTACGGTTCCGTTTATTCTTTGGCTATTCTTGTCGGTGTGACAGAACAGCTTGACAGAGGGTCTGGGCGGCCGTCCCGTCTCCTCAGGCTGATGTTGGTTTCAGAACTGAACGTGAATCTGTGATTGTTAGTTTTACTAAAAGCTCTCAGGACCACTCCCACTCTCTCCGGAAGAAAGCTTGCTCATGCGTCAAAAACATGTGATGCAGTTATTGTTTATCTGAATTCTGTGTTAGCTGAATAGGGTGACTTGACCTTGTTGCTAAACACATCTTTAATCTTTATAATAATTATTATTATTATACCCAAAGCATAATAATCCATTTCATGTAATTAAAATACCTTTATATTGAACAAAGTGATCATGCTATGATGATTATATTGAACAGTAATAAAATCAATGAATTTATTAATTATTTTCTAATTATTATGATCGTGAACTTGAAGTGTCCTTCTTGGGACGGAACAGCAGATATGATGTTATGATCTTGAGCAGACATCGTGGCTCCTTGGGTTAATCTGTGGATTCAAAAAGTACTGTTTGACCCAGCTTGACCCAGCTGGGCAAATGTGACCTTTGCCACAAATCAGAGAACCTTCATCACGCTACAATCTGATGCTGAGATCTCTGAGGTGGTCAAAAAAGCTTCTCTTGGCAAGGACCCTCAGGTGAAAAAGATACATCCTGAAGGTCATTGAGGTTCTGGGGCCTCATTTATCAAGCTTGCTTACGCACAAAACTGGGTTGGAAAACTGCGTAAGCAACTTTCCAAGCAAACTTTGGGATTTATGAAAGAAAACTTAGCGGAAAAATGTGTGCAACTTTAAGTTGACTAAGGACCTTGCTTACGCACATTTAGGACATGGAGAGCACCTGCAGTGCTGCTGCTGAGAAGGATAAAATTATGAAATCCTGCAGCATTATCACTTGTACTGCTTCGTTTTCACACAGAACACGATCCCCACACACACACATACGCGCACACTCACACACACACTCACTGGTGGTGAGTTGGCTCAGATGGTGGGGGAGGACGCCAGTCAGACCAGGCAGGCCCAAACGTATCACGAGGGTCTGCTGGGAAAGTCTGACAGAGTCTCCTGTCAGAAGGAGCTTCAATTCCCACCTCCAACAGAACTTCCAAAATGTTCCGGGGGAGGCTGGGGACATTGAGTCTGAATGTACCCTGTTCCATGCCTCCATTGTTGAGGCGGCCGACCGGAGCTGTGGTAGCAGGATCGTCGGTGCCTGTCGTGGTGGCAACCCCCGAACCCGCTGATGGACACCGGTGGTTAGGGATGCTGTCAAGCTGAAGAAAGAGTCCTCTCGGGTCCTTTTGGCCTGTGGGACTCCAGAGGCAGCTGACAGGTACCGGCAGGCCAAGCGAAACGCGGCTTGGGTGGTCGCCAAGGCAAAAACCCGGGCATGGGAGGAGTTCGGTGAGACCATGGAGCAAGACTTCCGTACGGTTTCGAGGAGATTCTGATCCACCATCCAGTGCCTCAGGGGGGAAAAGCAGTGCACTACCAACACTATCTATAGTGGGGACGGTGTGCTGCTGTCCTCTACTCAGGACGTTGTGGATCGGTAGGCAGAATACTTCGAAGACCTCTTCAATCCCACCGACACGTCTTCCAGTGAGGAAGCATTGTCTGGGGACTTTGGGTTGGCCTCTCAAATCTCTGGTGCTGAGGTCACTGAGGTGGTTAAAAAGCTCCTCTGTGGCAAGGCTCCAGGGGTGCATGAGATCCACCCAGAGTTCCTTAAGGCTCTGGATATTGTGGGCTGTGTTGGCTGAAGTGGCTCTGCAATATCGCGTGGACATCGGAGGAAGTCCCACAGGACTGGTAGACCAGGGTGGTGTTCCCCTTATTTAAAAAGGGGGACCACAGGGTGTGTTCCAACTACAGGGGGATAACACTCCTGAGCCTTCCTGGTAAGGTCTATTCAGGGGTTCTGGAGAGGATGGTCCGTCGGATTGTTGAACCTCAGATTCAGGAGGACCAATGTGGTTTTCATCCTGGCCGTGGAACACTAGACAAGCTCTATACCCTTGGGGGATCCTGCAGGGTGCGTGGGAATTTGCCCAACCAGTCTACATGTGTTTTGTGGATTTGACCGCGTCCCTCGGTGGGCCCTGTGGGGGGTACTCCGGGAGTATGGGGTACCAGGCCCTCTGGTACGGGCTGTTAGGTCCCTGTATGACCGGTGTCTGAGCTTGGTCTGCATTGCCGGCTGTAAGTCGGGCTCGTTCCCAGTGAGAGTTGGACTCCGCCAAGGCTGCCCTTTGTCACCGATTCTGTTCATAACCTTTATGGACAGGATTTCTAGGCACAGCCAAGGTGTGGAGGGCATCCATTTTGGTGGCCTGAGGATCAGGTCTCTGTTTTTTGCAGATGATGTGGGCCTGTTGGCTTCATCAAAACGTGATCCCTTTGTCACCGATTCTGTTCATAACCTTTATGGACAGGATTTCTAGGTGCAAACAAGGTGTGGAGGGCATCCGTTTTGGTGGCCTGAGTATCAGGTCTCTGCTTTTTGCAGATGATGTGGTCCTGTTGGCTTCATCAGAACATGATCTTCAGCTTTCCCTGGAGTGGTTTGCAGCCGATTGTGAAGCAGCTGGGATGAGAACCAGCTCCTCTAATTCTGAGACCATGATCTTGATTCGGAAATGGGTAGAATGCCTTCTCCATGTCAGGGATGAGGTCCTGCCACAAGTGGAGGTGTTGAAGTATCTCAGGGTCTTGTTCACGAGTGAAGGAAACCTGGAGCATGAGATCAATAGGCGGATTGGTGCTGCATCTGCAGTGATGTGGGCGTTGTACCGGCCGGTCGTGGTGAAGAGAGAGCTGAGTCAGGAGGCGAAGCTCTTGATTTACCGGTCGATCTACATTCCTACCCTCACCTATGGTTATGAGCTTTAGGTAGTGATCGAAAGAACGAGATTGCGGACACAAGCGGCCAAAATGAGTTTTCTCTGAAGAGTGGCTGGGCTCTCCCCTAGAGATAGGGTGAGAAGCTCGGTCATTCAAGAGGGGCTCGGAGTAGACCCGCTGCTCCTCCACATCGAGAGGAGCCAGTTGAGGTGCCTTGGGCACCTGGTTAGGATGCCTCCTGGATGCCTCCCTGGTGAGGTTTTCCGGGCACGTCCAACCGGGAGGAGACCTAAAGGTAAACCCAGGACACGGTGGAGGGACTATGTCTCTCACCTAACCAGGGAACGCCTTGGGATTCCCCCGGAGGAGCTGGCCCAAGTGGCTGGGGAGAGGGAAGTCTGGGCCTTTCGCCTTAGGCTACTGCCCCTGTGACCCGACTCCGGATAAGCGGATGAAATGGATGGATGGATGGATGGAGTTGATATCTTGGAAATGCAACCAAGCACATATAATAGGTCCAAATATAATTTTGCATCATAAGGCATTGGTGATCATCAGACATCAGATCTGTCTTCTTGTTCAGGTTCATACTGAACATCATTCTCTTCCTGAGACACATCCTCGGTTTCAGATAGCTCTCTCTGTTGTCAATATCTCTCCCTGATGTCCAAAGATAACAATACACTTACAAACAGTACATTTCTTGCTAATGTTGACTAATGCCACTGCAAAAGTAGACAGTTTGTTTATGTAGATTGACATTTTCTCCATTTATTTATTTTACAACTCAATCAAGTGCAGTCAGTCACATCTTGGAAAAAGCAACATTTTCAGTCTACTTCCACTTTTGTCAGAAAATTACATAAAACCTGATTACATCTACACTTTGCTGCAGCCTCCTCCTTCATTAGGCAATGGCACCTTTAGCTTATGGTCGGAGCATCAGTGGTGTCTACAGTGTAATGAAATTTACAAAGAGGAGGCACTTGGTATGCCAGTGATGCAGCTGCAGGTCCCTGTGCTCGGTGAAAACCACACGTTCACTTTTATAGATTGCATAATGGCCTGCATAAAAATGGTTTCACACTAACATAAATCAAATGTCAAAATACAACAGAGCAAGACAATTCCCATGGTGCACACATGGACACACAACCACATGCGCATATACACACATAGCAGATACACACGCTTAGAAGAGTCAGTCAACCAAAGAGCTCACAGTCCTTATGTGAATACATGTAGTTCTTGATAGCATACATAATAATTTATTAAGAAATGTTAAATATTCATCAAATATTCATCAACATTGAATGAATTATTTACACCAAATTTAAGTTGTCCTTGAAGTGTTCGTTGTGAGGTGTATCTTGAAACAAGCACCAAATCCCCAGTGGACACACTGTACATCTCTGATGTGCAAAAAAACTGGATTGCTGGTTCTTAGAGGCTATCCCATGTTGGCACTGGCTTTCACCCGCACAAAACAATGTGAAAGGGATTTAGAGGAGTGATGCACTAGTATTAAAGAAATGTTATCAACTAGAAACTTGAAAGCTGAAGGTTTTGGCCAAAAACCTATAGTAATAATAATTATAATATAATATGTATAGTATATCTGGATAATAATGATAGTGATAGAAGAAATGCATAATTTTATGTAACATAGAGTGTAGCAGTGTCACCAGAGAGGTTGCTTTTGCTCTTAAAATATTCAGTGTAAAGCACTTTGGAGTCCTCTGACTCTGAAAGGCTCTATACAAGTGCGGGTCATTTATCATAGTAAATGGTACTTCTGTAATGTTATGGCAGCTATGAGTATATGTTAGCTCATTTGGTGTGGTCAGAGTTCAGCTAAAAGCAACATTCAAACAATTTCAACAGTTACAATATGAAACATCAACTGACTGACAGTGTGATGCTACAGTGCAACACTTAAAGTTGCACACACTGGACCTTGCAACAAAGCTATTGTATCATACCCAAAGGCCAGTGTTTTCATCTGAATGACCAGAAATGTACTTTTAATCTGCAGACACAAACACCCCGTCTGTCTGGCCTCCAAACAAGAAGCACTGTAAAAGGCCTTGTCACCGGATAAAGGAGACATAATAATTCCTGGCTACCTTATCATGGCTTAGACAAAAGTCACGCAGAAAATGAGACTTTCTGCACTTTCACTCGGAATAAAGTTCATCTTCCTTGAATCATAAATTACTTTTTTTTAAACTTGATAATTGCATTAGTGTCATATGATCATCTCTTGTTAAATCTCAAAGTGTTTGAATAGTGTGCGCATTATTCAGTGATGAGTTAAAATGAATATTTTTCCTGCAATGATTCATTTCAGATCTCAAACTATACCAGATCAGTATTTGTTGATTTAACAAGTGCATCTATCAATATACTCGTACACATTATAATAATATTACTATTAATGTTTAACATTTTTGCCTCACAAAAAATAACATTTGAGCTTCACACTAAGAATTAACCTCTCTGAGTATCTGACTGAAGGCATGATTTCTGAAGTAGTTTGGTAATGCCTTTTAAACGTTTCAATTCTGATTTGTCTAGAATTTGTAAACAACATTTAATATATAAAGGAATTACTTCCTGATCTAGTCAGTTCTTCCACTGTATCCTAGTTTGGCTGACCGGTGAGCAAGCACTTGGAACCATCCTAACTTTTGACCTCAAGGTCAAAACCTCTCTAATGCTTGCGAGTGGTTTTAGACACAACTCTTTTAAGAGCCACCTAACAGCCTTAGACGCAAAATAGACACTCCGGCTTCCTGTCATCAGCTGAAGATAACCCAGACTAGAAGGGTTGTATTCTGAGCTGGCTACGAGCTCTGGTACAAGAGGTCCATGGCATCGGCAGTGCCCATCTCGACCTCCTGACCCCCTGGATCGCTTGGGGATCTTCACACAAGGGTGCATAGACCAGCACAAATTGCGTTGGATGGTTTTATAAACAAATCTCTAGCACTTTTTATTTGACATTGATGAAAAGCTAATCCTCCTCAGAAAGCCAAAGAAAACCACTTGTGTTTGTTTTGGACCAACTTGGATTATTCATGCATAGCTTGTATCAATTGAATCATCACACTGTTTATCTGTGGGCACGAAGGCAGAAGAGGAGAAGGACACAGCTCCTTGCCTGGCCACACCGGCTGGTTAGGCTGCATGGGACATAATGTTTGCTGTCACACAGGCTTCTACTCTTTAGGGCATTCTAGGTCAGCTGGGTACTCTGCCAGCCACACCTGTTCTTTTCTTCAACCCTCTCTTACACCTTGTGGAAACTCTTCTGAAAGACTCACATAAGCAGTCATTCCACATCCGAAGACTTTTTCCTTTCCGTTTTTAATTTCACCTAATGCAGAGTAGTTGAATTTGCTCCCAGTCCTTCTGGATTTTTACTAGAGCTGATGCCATCATGGAAAGAGTTAGGTCCACAAATCACGAGTGAATGCTGAGTTCAGTATGATCAGGGTAAAAGGCAGCTGTTGAAAATTACACATTCATAGCAAATATCACAGTGCTAAATCATTGTGTGGGCCTTCCTTTATTGGTCCCTAAGCTCACTTAGTAGGGGGCTTACATCTACATTTGTAGTTAATGAGGGTGCTTCTCCTCTCTTAGATGGATACCAGCAGTAGCACACTAATGCAAGATTCACTGAGATCTGGATGTTTTATTCAGATCTGATGGTTTTATTGAAGGTGGGTGGAGGGAAAGTTGTGGGTTGGTTGTTGCGTCATGACAAATGTGGCAATCACTGGTTTTAGTCTTGGCTGAGAGGATCTTTAGGTGGATTTTGCATTTTCTCACATTGTTTTGGTTTATTTTAGGTAGCTTTCAGGTTGATGTGTACGTTAGTGAACATAAATAAGGTAATGATTAGGAGGAAGGGTGCACTACTTTTATGTGCCTGTTCATGGACGTAATTTTGGGTGGGGACAGGGGGGACATGTCCCCCCCACTTTTTCCAAAGTCAAGTTTTGACCCCTGCACTTTTTACCATCCAAAAACAATATTACACTATATTAAATTGACACTGGTTGAGCTCTAGGACCGAGCAGAAAACAACCATTTGTGTTGAAGCCCGTTTCCCATTAGAGCATACTGTAAAGATACCCCCCCCCCCCCCCCATCCCCTCCACTTCTAAAGGGAAAATTACGTCCATGTGCCTGTTTAGGAATGATTCTGGTAAAGTGTTTAATGTGAACACTTTTTTCAGTAAGGTGTTACTATTGCCAAACTAAAGTTGATTATCTATGAGGGGCACAGACAGACAGACAGACAGACAGACAGACAGACAGACAGACAGACAGACAGACAGACAGACAGACAGACAGACAGACAGACAGACAGACAGACAGACAGACAGACAGACAGACAGACAGACAGACAGACAGACAGACAGATAGATAGATAGATAGATAGATAGATAGATAGATAGATAGATAGATAGATAGATAGATAGATAGATAGATAGATAGATAGATAGATAGATAGATAGATGGATGGATGGATGGATGGATGGATGGATGGATGGATGGATGGATAGATAGATGGATAGATAGTTTTTATTAAATGCTTCTTAAAATAATAACTGATGGAGATTAATTGGATGCCCATTTTTACTTTTCACAAAACTCCATATGTGTCTACCTCTAATTACTTTCTTGTATCATTCCAATGACACATTTTGAATCATGCACTAGAGAATTTCATTATAGACATGCATGGATAAAAGGAACCAGCAGGCAAACCCTCATTTATGTTTCCCTGGCTTCACCATAAATCAGGCTAAATTCCCTGGAAAGATGGATGCACGAGGACACTGCACACTGCACTAAAATAGTATCACCCATGGCTACTTCTGATTGAATGTTTTATCACAGAACATCCTGAGTGGCGGAGAAAAGAAACTAATTCATTTATCCTGCTTAAGTAAAGGACTATAACAACCATGTAATTCCTCTGAGATTTTGCCATTCGCGAGCACTTTGATTTGTCATGTTCTTCATGTCTTTTCATCCTTTTTCTCCACTTAGATTTGCAGTGTGTGGTGGGTCTCACATTGTGAGCTACAATCCGGCACGTTTCTAATCCCCTTTGCTTTATCACCTATTAAACGTCTGTCGCTGTGGAACCATGACCACAAGTTCATCACTCTGCCTTAGTAAAAGGATACAGTAAGTGTGTTCTGGGCAACAAAGAGAGCGGATATCCATCAGTATTGTGTGTGATGAATCACGTTGGTGTCTGGAGTGACTAAATGTAGAACACAAAATACTGTAAGACTAAACGACACAGGAATATACATTACATCCATTTAACCATCCTCATTCTAAGGCACAGGCTGGGGGCACGTTCAAGTGTTTGTGTACAGGTAGTATGCAAGAAAACTTTTTTTTGTTTGTTTTAGTTTTAAAACATCAAATCAGGATTTATAGACAAAAATCCTGTAAAAACAAAATGAGATTAGAAAGAGTAGGATGTTGTTCACTCAAAGTTTTAATACATTAGTAGTGGTGGCCTCTAGTAGAAATGAATGCCTTGTATGTCATACTCTGGGGAAAAAATTCAGATGCGCCTGTTTCAGCACTGACAATTCTATCAGCAGGATTTGAAGTCTTGCTTCCTGATATTTGGACGTCTAGCCTCTGATTGGTTAACTCATTCACTGCCAGCTGTTTCCTGATTGGTAAAGCCCTTCACTGCCAGAGTTTCTCACCGTTTTTACAGTTTTTTTTAAGTCACAGACCGTTGCACGCTAGGATGATGTCGACACCAAAACTACCAAAACAAAGATTAGACTCACCTCTTACATCAGGAAGAATCCACGCGTTTCGAGTGTCATCCGTTCTTTCAAAATCCGTTGTCAAACTGTCATCGGCAGAAGCTTTTCCGGTTCGCGCCTCACTTTTTTTACAGCAGTGGCCCAAAACGATCTCCTAACACATGGATTTTCTACTTCCCGATCACGTAATGTGTGACACATGCGGATGAAGATTGGCTTTAGAGCTAGGATGTTTGTTCACACGGTGTGTGGGCTCAATCAGATGCCCACACAGTAAAAAAATGCAAATGACAACTTTAGTCGTCATTGGCGGTGAATGAGTTAACAGCAACACAACTCTACCACTGCCTCTGTTTTCTCTGCAGCGTTGATGTTTTATCTCGACAAATAACTCAAGCCTGTAGGAGTTCTGCTGTGTGGTGGAGTTTCTAATGCTGAAAGTTAGCTTCTACTTGTCGCAACGTCCTCTGCTGTTTCCTGCATGCTAAACCAACAACAGTCTTCCTCATTGTGAGTCAAGATGGGTGAGTCCATGAATGTTAAGTGACAGTGTGACATTGATCTGTCAGGCTTTTCCAATCCTAAAGTTTCACTGTCTATTTTCTTTAAGGAGCTAATGCAGGAAATAGGTGTAGGGCATAGTTTTCACGTTCGGCCTGCATGCTAAACTCCGAGAGACCGATCCTTTTTAAAAACAATAAAGTAAAACATGGTTACTCAGTGAGGGACCACTTTAAAATTTTGAAAAAGACACAAGAAGCTCAAAGGCTTAATGATCATCGCTGAGCACGTACACATCTTGGTGCCTTGGGCCTTATTTAACCTACGGGTTAAAACACTTGCTGTATTTTATAGTCACATGGAACTAGGCCATTAAGGTCATCTTGGATAAATGTATTCATGAAGTGTGATCTGCATGAATGGGAAACAGAGCTGCGAGACAGTGCTGCCAGACACATTTCCACGATGATGACATGATTGATGATGATTAGAGATCTTGTATTAAATCAGTTTTACAAGACACGTCTTTTGCATTTCATTTGTGAGAAAGCGAGCAGCTCTTGGTACTAAAATGTAAACACGACTTGTGTCCTTAACTTAAAGTCTGCTCTTGTGTGGCAAATGTTAAGCCTTCAACCCATCCACCTCAACAGAGGCTATCAAAATGTCTCAAATTGCTTTTTTGTCTCTTGGTACCTGGATGGACTTGCGTCTAACTAAAGCTGAATGATAAACTGCACAGAGGGAGAAAAACAAGGAAGGGGGAAGAGCAGGGAGCGTTTCGTAACACTTGAAATGACATTCCCACCAAAGCGGAGCACAGCGTCTTTTATGTTTCTTTCATGAGAGGATAAAGACATTTATCCAGGACCTTCTAGTACACACGGAAAGGTTAAACTGTTCTTTTATCCTGCTTTTTTAACACACATCCCTCCTAAGCACACATAAGTCATTTTAAAACAGTTTCCTTAAACATAACTAATATGTAGGCTAACATGTCAAACATTTTAAGATTTCAGTGAAAGCTGAAGGCTGTGCAATTCGCCATATAGAGGGTATTTTTTCTTTGAGTGGTGTGGCAGAGGGCTGTCTCCTTCAGCCGGACCTGAGAGCCCCTCTCACCTCTGTTTCAAGCCCCGAGGCTGGACGGAGGAAGAGGCGAGGCTGAAGCCATGGCCTGATGAAAAACGAGGATGTCACATCATTGTTGCAAGGTTAGCACACCCACTAATGGAGCTGTGCTGGGGCAGGGCGCCCCGAGGATCGACCCCACCAAAGGGGGGGCATGTACAAGCCCAAGATAAACTACTGTAGGGGGCATGGCACTGCCCCAATCCCCTCTACTGCCCGCTAAGCACTCAAATGCAACACACACACCAGAACTACGACCACCTCAGGCTATTTCATCTCTCTATACTTATAGCTGACCATCAGATGCAACAAAGAGAACGTTGCTGCTCCTCGTACAGCACTGTGTTTGACACAGCATTATTCAGTGTTGATAAAAAGCTGACTAATGCCACACTGTGATAGTACTCTGCCAGATTCAGACTGAAGTGCTGCCCCCTCATTGTTTTAATAAGATAGCTTAGCACCTACTGTATCAATCACATACAGAGTAAAATATGCTGAATTTATTCAGTACAGCGTCAATTGCATGTAGCAATAACCTGAAAACAACATAAGTCAATCATCGCCTCCCTAGAGAAGTTCAAGATTGTGGTTAGCAGGGGAAAAACTGAATTAGCAGATTTTGAGCATGAGACTGAAAGGGCTTTGGGTAGATTTTATGTTTCCCTATGCAATAGCCCCACTGTCCAGATGATGCATGTTAATCACACAAAAATCCAAACTACAGTGTGTTATTCTAGGAGCACGACCGCTTATAGGAAATTTCCGGGGAGGTGTTGCAGATGTGAGGAATTGGCCTTTTGGCTGCCGTGTTCTTTCTGTGGAAGGTTGCATTTCTAACCATTGGATGAGAAAATATTGCAAAATGGCCGTGGAATGTACATCCTGGCACTTAGCCACCGTAATAGTGGACGGGTTCCTATCCACCAACAGCAAAGTGTAACTTTTTTTTATGCAGTCAAGGATCAAAGGGACTATTGGCACTACATTATGTTTCCAGCCTATTTTTGCATTCTATGTGTATCTTTTAAAGCACGTCAAGCTCCAAAGTTTAGGTCTGGCCAGACAGGAAGTCAAACATGTAAGCAATGAAAAACATCTGGAAATTTTCTAAATAAAAGTCCCATGCATATAAATGTGCGGTATTTCTCGTAAGCCCTCCATAGCTGATAAACCACAGCCCTTTTTGGATACAAGCAGCTGTTTTTCCCTGTGCTTGTTACTTTGTGGACTTCTGAAATCACCGTGGTGTTGCAATTCTCCCGAGATTTTGTGACTTTGCGATACCAGCAGAGTGGAATGCTTTCACTTCCGTTTTGCTGCAGAATCGCTCCCAGTTGGAAGGGAACTTGCGTCTAAAACACCTATATTTCGTTACATGCCACTTTCACTTGTGGCGCAAAGGTTGGGTAAGTGGTCAAAGAACTGCCAAAGTGCATGTTTGTTAAGGCAAAGTTAATGCAATGGAATAGGTTTAGGTGATCATTATTCAAGTATAACTTTAGGAAGAAGGACATCTAGCAAAAGAAGAAATACACTGACATGTTCCTGCTGGTTGCTCACTAGCACTTTGGACTGATCAAAAGGGGCATAAATGGGTCAGTAAGTCATGTGTTATGTATTCCTACATAACATCATTTCATCTGGTGTCTCTCTGCACACCAGTGAAAACAATTACTATAGATACTTTGGTGTGATGTTCAGAACACTAAAACTAAAAGGAAATTTTGAGTTAAAGAAATACAAATGATATAAAGAGGAGAAAAGATGCAGCAGGATAAAAAATGTCAGATTTTTTTTCAAAGGAATAAACTATATTTTTGTTTACTTCTTTCAAGACATGTCTCCCAGTTGTTGTTTTTTTCCTCTCAAAAAACCAAACCAAAGGAAAGATGCTGTCATGACCTTTTGACTGTAAGAATAGAGTTAATGATGGGATGCCCATTGACTGGTTTCCTCTGTCTGGCCACTCTACCATAAAAAGCCTGAGTTCCAGGCTAAAGGTTGTCCTCTGCAATGTTTTTTCCATCTTTGTAAATTGACCATTGCCTCGTTGGTCACATATATGACCAAAGCCCTTTATGCGCTATTACCCAGCTGGCCTGAGCCGCCAGTTTCCAGGAAATCTATTGATTCCTGTTTTTCCCTCTTGTAGAATGATGAAGGGCGTTGCGGTTTTTGGTAAGTTAAATGTTGCAGAAAGATTCCTGTATACTTTCATGTATTTGCATTATACCCCGGTCATGTGTTGCAAGTGGATTGACAGTTCTCTTGAAATCTTAGTTTAGAATTCTGTGCAACTCGATCAATTTTCTACACAACCTCAGTAAATGGTTATGGTTGTTTCCTCAGATTTATCCACAAGACACATGTTTGGGCTCCTTCTGGGGGATTCCCCATGCCTGGGTCAGAAAGGAAATATAATCCTTCTAGTAAATTGTGGGTCAATCCTGGGGTATCCTCCTAATAGGATGTGCCTGGAAAAACCTCCAAAGGTAGATGAACAGTGGGCATTTTAGATGCCCAAGCCTCCGCAACTGATTCCTTTCATTGTGCAGGAGCAATGGCTGTTCTTTGAAATTCCCATGGATGAAGAAGCTTCTCAACTTGTTTAATTGGCTGTTCCTGGCTGCTTGGCCTCATGCAGGCTGAACATGAAAAAAATCTCCTCCACGTATCTGCGTTACCTTCTCATAGAAAACAGACGGTGAAACTCTAAAATTTGAAAATCATCACTTATATGTCAGACTGTGACTTTGCATTAATGGTCTCGCCCATCTTGGCTCACACCCGCCCACTGGAAAGCTTTTAAAAAATATTTTTGCGGTGAGAAGAGAGAGAGGAGAGTTTCTTGGTGATAGTGACTTTGCAACATAGCTGAACGTGTTCTGTTAGCCAACTGGAAGCAAGGTGTGTGCATATCATCAATAATAATAGGCAATCCTTATGTTTTCAGCTCACCTCGGCACCAGCAAACCTCTGTATTTCAGAACAGGAGCATCAGAAGTTTTTTCTATCTTTTAAATGACTCAAAAGGCATCGATTTACTAGAGAACACTGCAAATGTATTGAATACATGAGTAAACCACACCTTTAAAAGTCAACAAATTTACCTTGTAAGGTAATAATTTATGTTGATGTTAAGTTTAATAGCTAAATAATGTCTTTTCAATGAATCAAACCTAAATAGGCTGTTTAAGAATCGCCACTGTCCAGTTTATTGGCATTTATGGTCATATTTCACGTCTGTGCCATTTTCTTTCTTTTATGTTTTAGTTATAAAAGCCACAAATTACTAAATTACAAGAAAGGGAAAAACTGATCAAATGCTGGAGATGTTCGTTGACTGTAACATTTCCAAGTCTTGGCATTCTATTCTTATCTGTCACAGGTAAACCAACAAGAAAGTTGCTGGCAGTCAAAATGACCACCTTGGACAGAAATAGGTACAAATGATCAGATTTTGTCTTTTGCACAATAAATATTTCTGTTTTTTGGAAATTTTATACTGATTTAGGAAAAGTCGGGGACTAGCAAGACAGTTTGTTTTAATATATAAAGTACTTACAGATGTATTAAAAGAAAAGTGGGTAGTTTTTATTTTTTGCTTTTGTAAATTGTCTACAACGATTTAAACAAGTTATTTTTTCTTTTTCTTTCATTTTTCTTTTCCCTGGACGAAGCCTGTCTGAAACTCAGGAGAGAAGGGCTTCTGTCCGACAAGCTTCACAAAAATTCTCTGCCACTGATCTAACAAAGCCCCTCTTATTCGGGGCAGCAGACACCGGCCCACAGGGAGAAAACCTCAAAGACTTTAACAACACCTCAAACCCCAACCTCCTTGACGGCTTGTTTCTGTCATTACTGAGTTCAAATGAGCTCTGTGAGTGCCAGAGTGAACGTGCCTGTATTAAAGAGAAAATATGCGTTTGCCTACACATTATCGCTCACATGGCACCGACACCCACAGGCCGCTATTGCGTGGAATTTTCCAGCACTAGCATCTCATCATCGAGTGTAACGTGTTTCCATGTGTGGCGGCAATTACGGTGCCCCAACACAGAAGCCGTAACAGGAGTCACACTTGGCTCTGGGTGCAGAAGCCAGCGTGTTTCTCTGCCTCTATGAAAACAACACAGAGCAGATACATTACACGGGGAGCAACAAACCTAATAAAACATGGTAAAGATGTGGTCGGCTGACTGATAATATTGTTGACAGGAAAATTGAGGGATATCATGCTATCCTTACAAAATAAATATTTTCTGTTTTGAAAAAGTTGGTTGTGATTTCTTTTTAGTTTTTATTCTTTTCTTTTTTTTGTTTGTAAGACTTTAAGAGAAAGTGATCTCATCAAACATGAGCACTTCTATGCAAGCCAGCATTTTGTGAAAGCTGATAATGTAAAGTTTTGTTTTTCTTTGCAACTATAACTTTGCATTTTAACAAAGTTGACAACAAATTCTTTATGGGGCAAGAAAAACAAGTTTACATGTACTATTGCTGCATGACAAAACGGATCTAAATTAAAACAAACACATTCACAAAAGTTACAGGTAAAATCTAAAACTGTGTAAGAATAACACCCACAGAACCGCAACGGGACACATTCAACTGCCGCTTTCTTCAAAGCATCACTATTCCGATAATCTTTACACCCACCTGATACTTCAAGAGCAATGAGCCTTACCAATACTGAAAAAAGAACAGCAATCTGTCAAGAAAACAGATCATGGTGACAGTATTGTACTCTACAAGTAAACTGGTTCAGTCACTGCAAGATACTCGTCACAGTGGGATCAGTTAATGCAATAATGGCTGTAGCAATGAAGGATGTTAACCAGAGTTCTGTTGCCATTTTGATTTGGTCTAAAATGGTCTAAGATGTTGGGGATGATTGGCATTGTTTTAAAAGTAAACAAACCCACATGAAGGTAAATTCAAATGCAGAGACACACTTACAAATGTTGTTCCTTCTACTTTATTCTCACAAAGTGCTTGACGCACATTAAGACAAATATGATCTTGTGTAATTTTTTTCTGATGAAGCAAATGCCATAGTGGTGATTGATTTAGCCACTTTTCCATTTTGAAGTTATGTTTTGTTACATTTCAACACATTCTCACTCCCAGCATGTTAAAAACAAACGCTTGGTCAGCCACCCTCCACATCAGACCCCTGACGCCAAAAGCGCCTTTTTTCGTCACTTGTGTGCGAAAAGGGGTTTTTCCCTTTTCTGACTGCAGATCCCAATGCAGCGTAAAACTGACGCCATGGGATGTCTGCAGCCAGGGCACCAAACAAGCTCATTGTACCTCACCCTAACCTTATCCTTACCTATACGTTTTAGGCAGCAAGAGGGTTAAGGTTAGGATGAGGGAGAGGGGAAGGTTAGAAATAGAAAAACGTTAAGGTTTAGGTGCGGTTAAATGAGCTGGTACAGTGCAGCATCAGCCGACATCCCATCACGTTAGTTTTATGTTGCACTAGGATCTGCAGTCAGAAAAGGGAAAATACCCTTTTCGCACATAAGTGACGAAAAAGGGCACTTTTGGCATCAGGGGTCTGACGCGGAGGGTGGCTGACCAAGCGTTTGCTTTTGACGCGCTGGGAGTGAGGATGTGTTGTACATTTACTTTACTTTATTAATCAAGCCTCTTTCACAACCTCAAGTTATACATTTAGCTTCTCAAAAAACATAAAACTGAGCTTTTTTTTTTACTGCTTTATCACCATAATTATTCTTAAAGTCAAATAATATTTAGCCCCAAATCCAAATAACAATAAAAACATTGTGTAAATGTCGTGTGTAAAAGTTAAATATGGTTCTGGAGCGCTGGCAATAAAGTTTTTTTCTGATTCTGATTCTGATTCTGTTAACCTAAACTTACCAATGTCTCTAAGCAAATACTAAAATTACATTCCCAATTCATTGTTTTTACTCTAAATATGTACACGATGAACTTGCATAATTTACTTTGAAGATAAAATATATATAATTATCTTCAAAAACCCAATGATAAAATCTACAAATGTAAGGACAGAGTCCTTGACGGCCCAAAAAATTCAGCCCAAAATCGAAATGATCCAATGGACTTGTATCCTGACTTGAAACCGGCACGCTCAACACAATTACATTCAAGTCTTGGTCCTGACCCAACACAAGGTTTTTCTTTAGGCCTTCTGGGCAACACACCATAGAGCAGGGCTATTCAATTAAAATCAAATAGCCCTGCCATAGAGGAATAGTAATGTGTCCACGGTTTCCAGTTTGAGGCGTCTTCCTCTCCACTGTTGTGCGGCTAGCCACACAAAAGGTCTGCCTCTCGCTTTACGTACAAGCCTGATTTGGCCCTCCCAAATAAATTAATTAGTTTGCCCAAACCAAACCAACCCATTTCGTTTACTCTGATAAAAATCTTATGTTAGCCCAGATCTGGACAAGTGGGAGAGTAGAGGGAGGTGGAGAGTACAGTCAGTAAAGTGTCTCCCTTGCACTGCCTCCAGCATGCCGCCATCTAAAAGGCTAGGTTATCCAGAGTTATCGCTGTAGTTATACTGCTATAGGCTTAGACTGGTGAAGGACATACTGACCACTTTCCACACTATACTACTTTCTTCTACAATTTGCTCTTTAACTGCCTTATTTCCTGCTACTTCAGCTGGTAACTTTATTTGTATTATCTCTAAGTGTTTTTCTCCCCAGAAGAAGCTACAGGGATGTTCTGCTGAGCTGTGGTAGCCTCATGGAGGGGGCCATCAGCTTGAACACTGCTGCTAACCATTTGTCCATCTCCTGATAATAACATTTTATTCTTTTTGACACTGAATGTGCTACTACTAGTTTACCCGCTGAATTGATTATAGATTCACTAGGATAAATGCCAGCGTGAAGAGGACACTCATCACCATCAACACCCGGAAAGCAGCAGGTCCGGACAACATCCCTGGTAGTGTGCTGAAAGACTGCGCAGAGGAGCTGAAGCAGGTCTTCACAGACATCTTTAACACCTCATGAGGCAAGCCACTGTCCCATGTTTCAAGACTGCCACCATCATACCTGTACCAAAGAAACCATCCCCAGCTTGTTTCAATGACTACCGCCCCGTGGCACTGACACCCATTATTATGAAGTGCTTTGAACGACTAGTCATGTCACACATCAAATCCACCCTACCTCCCACTCTGGACCCATACCAGTTCGAATACAGAGCGAAATGATCCACAGAAGATGCAATCTGCTCTGCCCTCCACCCAGCCCTAACTCATCTGGACAAGAAAGACTCATATGTGAGAATGCTGTTCATAGACTTTAGCTCAGCATTCAACACCATAATACCACAACAACTCCTCTGTAAACTGGACAGACTGGGCCTCAGCACCTCCCTTTGCAACTGGCTGCTGGATTTCCTCAGCCAGAGGCCGCAAGTGGTGCGTGTGGGCAACAAGGTCTCAAACAGCATCACCCTGAGCACGGGGGCTCCACAAGGCTGTGTGCTCAGTCCTCTGCTCTTCACCCTGCTGACACATGACTGCGTACCAACCTACAGCTCCAACCACCTTGTGAAGTTTGCGGACGACACAACGCTGGTGGGGCTCATCACCAAGGACGATGAGACCCACTACAGGAAAGAGGTTGAGCTCCTGACCACTTGGTGCAGAGACAACAACCTCCAGCTAAATGTTAGTAAGACCAAGGAGATCATTGTCAACTTCCAGAGAGGCCACAACAACTACCCCCCATTGACCATCGACGGCGCTGCGGTGGAGAGAGTGAGCAGCACGAAGTTCCTGGGGGTGCACATCAGGGAGGACCTCTCCTGGACCACCAACACAGCTTCACTGGCCAAGAGAGCACAACAGTGCCTCTACTTCCTGCGCAAACTCAATCGGGCAAGTGCTCCACCACCCATCCTGATCACATTCTACAGAGGAACTATTGAAAGCATCCTCTCCAGCTGTATCACTGTGTGGGGCGGTAGCTGCACTGACTATAACAGGAAAGCTCTACAGCGCATTGTGAGAACAGCTGAGAGGATAGTTGGTGCACCACTCCCCTCCCTGCAAGACATTTACACCACTCGTCTCACCCGCAAAGCCATCACAATTTTCAACGATGCCACCCACCCTGCACACTGTCTATTCAGCCTCCTGCCCTCTGGAAAGAGATACAGAAGTCTCAGCACCCGCACTACCAGGCTCACCAACAGCTTCGTCCACCAGGCTGTGAGACTGCTGAACTCTCTTCCCTCACAGATCCCAGCCAGCAGAATCACATGGGTGACAGGAGTATAGGATGACAGACTGGACCCCCCACCCACACACACACACATTATACAAAAAGGAAATAGTGGTTGAACCAATAACGGGGTAAACATTTCTGATTGTAAACAACTACCTCTGCATTGAAATTGCACACACCTGCTGCTATATGTTTTGTATATTATTAGCGATATTTACCTGTTTAATATTATCTTATTGTTAGGGGTTTTTGTTTTGTTATTGTTGTGCATCTGCACTTTATGTAAATGTCTACGCATGGGACAGTGTGAAACGTGATTTCAATTCCTTGTATGGCAAGCACATTCGAAGAATTGACAAATAAAGTATTCTATTGCATTCTATTCTATTCTATAAATACAATAAAGTTTATCTCTTAGTAAATAGAATTTTCACTAAGAAATCACAATGTAACCATAAAAACACTACTTGGCATATATGTTGTGTAGATCTGTGTGTAGATGTGTGTGTGTGTGTGTGTGTGTGTGTGTGTGTGTGTGTGTGTGTGTGTGTGTGTGTGTGTGTGTGTGCGTGCGTGCGTGCGTGCGTGCATGCGTGTGCGTGTGCTCTGTCTTCTTGATCCCCAGTGAGTCGTGGCGGATGGCTGCTCATACTGAACCAGGATCCTCTAGAGGTTTCTTCCTGTTAAAAGAGAGTTTTCCTCTTCACTGTCGCTACATGCTTGCTTAGTATGAGGATTGCTGTAAAGAAACTGACACCAGTCAGTGACTTGATGCAATTTGCTGGGTTCCTTATAAATTAAACGTCGTACTGATTGGCTACATGAGCTAACCTGTATTAGAATGTTTACTGTGTGAAGTGCCTTGAGACGACTCTTGTCGTGATTTGGCGCTGTATAAATAAACTTGAATTGAACTGAATTGAATGGAATAAGGCTCGGCTTGAAGTTGAGAAATCTACCCAAGGAAACCATAATTTTACTTGTGTATTTTTCTTTATTGTTCTTGAAGTTTGTTTACGTAAACAACCAAAAGAAATATCGCTAGTTAAAGCTACAATTGAAAATATGGAAAACAAATTAGCTTAAAACATTTTTTCATGCCTCTTAACGATACTTAACATAGAATAGAGGTAAATATATTGTGGAGATTAAAAAAACAAACTAAAGAAAATATATGAATAAAGTGGTTCTTTTGCATTTGACTAAAAACCTCCACCAATATCAGACCGAAAAATAGCTACTGGACCGTCTGATTGTCGGCCTCAAAGAACCACTTCAGCACTTCCCTGGGTCCTCCATTCATAATGCACTCATGTGTTTAGAAACAAAACACCAAAGGTGTGAGAGGTTCTCCGCTCAATATTATCAGAGAAGGAGAAGCAGCCGGCTGCTACCACTTCAACTTTAGGACAAACTATTAGAAGTCCAAAATGAAAATCTTACTTTAAAGTCACAGACAAAATGAGATGCTTGGACCTGGAAAACGATGACTGGTGTTTAGTAACGTTTCTTTTGTATGTTCGTCATGTGTGTAACATTATAATACATTACTTTATTCTTTTTTTTAACACAGCGTAGTAAAAAAGAACAAAGTAATGGATTAGAAGGATCTCGTTTCCTCTTGAAATGCGGGTGTCCAGCTCTGGCAGAAGCGTTTCAGGAAAGATACCTGAGGTGTCTCTTGTTAGCATTGAAAACCTAGCTCTCTGTAGATTTGCTAATGCAGCTTTTACCGAAATCCCAACTAAGAACAGGTGGTAAAAAACTACGTACTTACAGGCACCAAATTAGAAAAACTGTGTTCATATCTGAGCAGACCTTAGGCAATAACTCTTCAAGAAGAGTGGAGAAGTACCTAGACTGGTAGCCGGGATAAGACTGTCTGGTGTTCTGGTTTTAATGTCCAGTTTTGACCACGGGGTTAATAATCCAGGGAAGACCGACCTAGCACCAGCATGTTACAATAATACACTCGGCAGCTGGAATGGTGTCAGCCCTTTAATTCCCCCCAGGAGAGAAGGACACAGCCTAATCTGTATTCAGTCCTGACATTGTCCACATCTGATATGGAACATTAGCCTCTAACTCTCTCTATAGACTAGTGTCCTTCGGTTTATATTACTTTATGTTAATAGAGAGAGAAAACTTCACATGCTGTCATTTGTCATTGTTAGCAGGGGTGCTCCATGAGCCCGTTTGAAATGCATTTGTTTAGAGGAGCAAAAGGAGGGCAGGTAAACACATCTTTTCTCAAACCCTATTGATCTGTGATCCAACCAAAGGCCTTCGTGGAGCCATGTTTCTCTTTAGGTTCTCTGGTTGAAGGTGTCAAGAAGAAAGCATCTGGCTACGGGGATAAATGTTTAGTTTCCCTCACGATATGAATGTTGTTTTGAAGAAAGTTTGGGTTAAGTGGATTCTGTTGTCCTTGCAACACTTTATCTTTTGGCTCAACCAATAGTTCTTCTCATATTTGACAACTGCTCCACCAAACAACACTTTAGTATACCTAAAAATGTATAGCTGATGTTCTATGTATTAACATAAAAGTAACATTTCATGTCCTTTTCCGTCATCAAAGTTTAACTGAGAGATAAACCATATTTGCCTCACACGTAATTAGAAACACTACACACAACCAAACTTCTACATAAATAAATCTTCTTAAACAACAGTGAAAATGTGAAACCATGCTGAAAATACACAATAAAAGGAAGCTCTCACTCCACATGGGTCTTGTGTTATTCCCGCACCAAACATCTTCACAAAGATAATTATTTTTACGATAGAAATGTAAAGCGGCTCAACATGAATAAACATGTTCTAGGAAGTTGCTCTGCAATAGATGAACCACCGGTACGGTGCTGCTTAACAAAGCTTGTATCATCCTATTTGAATAAAATGAAACGAGAAAACGTCTGTTGAGGCTGACAGAAAGAATATTGTTTAAGTCTGGCAATGTTCTCCGACTTCTGTTGGAATTAATTCAGCTAATTGTCTTCAGCCCAATTAGAGTCTATTCCCCTCTGCAGTCTGGTGAAACAACGCTGAGCTAATTGGATTAAATCTTTATCATTTTCTGGAGAACACAGAGAGAAGGGGAAATATGCAGCAACACTATTGCTTTTTTAATTAAAACTAACCTAATGACTGTTCCTTTATTAACATACAACTTTCTCATGCTTTCATGCTGTACGCCGAGCTGAAAATATTTAGTGGGGAGCTTTGATACAGCAGATTCATCGACTATGAGACCTTCTGTGCAAACAATGAACACTTTTGGGCTGTATTTTTATTTTGTCTTAGTTTTTTTTTCACTATATCAATCAAGTTAATGTAAAGCTGTGTTTGCAAAGCTTCAGTAAAAAGAGAGCATCCCTGTTCTTTATCCCTGGGACTATCCTCATTCCCTTTAATGCCAATGATAATTAATGGAATTACGGCGAGGCACTTCTGAGCCGCTTAAACTCTGCTTTTCTCCTGGTTTCAAACTAGATAAGGCTAAATGTGAAGGGAGAACTGATTCTGCACAACCATACCAATACATGAAATCATGATGGCGTTAAATTGGTATATTGTTTAAAATATTAATAGTATGCATTGCAAAATACATTTTGAATAACCCTTAAGGTTATGGCATTGCTTATCCGTGTGCAGAGAATAAATTGGTCTATTTCTCCTGCCTTCTTCTAACCAGAATAGTCACTACCAGGCATTTGATACCTACCAGCGATGGCCATAAAAACTGTAAAAGGACCATTCAAAGGCTTAATAATGAAACGTTTTCCTAACGTCTACCGGGAATCACAAGCAAATCCCTGCTTGAACAACCAGCTCTTATAAAAGAAGAATTTTTGTGAGTGGTAATGACTATGAAGAAGACAAAGGAGGCAGAACCAATGGGAGTCCTGACTTTTACACTGACGGACTGGGTGCATAAATAACCATTGAAACAATTGCATTTAGAGCCCAATTATACCACTAAAAAGCTTGTGGGAAAATGTATTTGTGATGAGAGAAAAGGAGTGATAGAAATGACTTGTCACTCTGATGACCTAAAGCAAGAGAAGAGAGTGAAACGGGACTAGGGCCCAATCCACATACTCGCATTTCCACCCTTGCTCCCTTCAATTGCACGTTCCAGTCAAGTACAGAATTTGAACACACCCCTATGTTACCCTTGGTCCACACTTTGCCCAAGGCCACATCAATGTAGACTTGGGCAAAGGGTGTTGCCTACAACCCATTACTGCTTGGGAATTTTGAGAAGAAGGTGGAACAGTGGCTTAAGTGCCTTATCATAAAATGTGTATTTTAAATGAAATAAGCTAATTTTAGGACGATTAATGAGTTTTATTGATGCTCTGACTGTTTTAGACAAAGATTTCATATGGACAGCAATTCATGCAAATTTTGCCTGGTTGTTTGTTTGAAAGTTGTTAATAAAGATTTTTTTTTAAGTAGCACAGCAACCAGCATTCCAGCATGCATTGTGGTCATGGTGCAATGCTCCCTGTCCCAATTCAGCAATTATTTGAACACTTTGACCACGCACTCGGAGCCTTACTTGTTGTGCCGAGTGGACTGTTTACTGCATTTGGCAACCTGCAATGGCGTCCTCTGTTCGCTGGTAAACATAAACCCATTGTCCTGCCTGTCAAAAGAAATATTTACTTATTTTCTAATTAAAATATAGCTCTTAAAGGAAATACTGTATCTTCATTCTGCACACATTTGTGGAGGTACACCCTGTGGAGGTTTATACATTTAATATGGCTTTTTATTAAATTGTTCCATATTTAACCTAGACGACTTCATCCATATTACTCCAGTAAATTCCAGAATGGGATGAGTTTGAGAATTGTTTAGAAGAATTATATGCACTCTGTACTGTCAGTAATAGCAGCACATGCATCCACTTAACTCCAGCACACACAACCACATATGCAACAGCCTCCTGACTACTCAGCTCCTTTGCTTTGGAATGAAGATCCGCTGTATTGATTTAGAGAAATACAGCCTCACCTCCCCTCCCCCCACTTTTAAAGAAGCTGTGTCCGATGCTGCTATGCTCTAGGAATCGTTTCCTTATAGTCTCAGTGGGAGAAACGGGAGAGAGCATCTGGAAAAACAAACAGGAAACCCAGTGAGAGGATAGCTGGGGTGATATACAGCCAGCAGGGAGGACTGCTATGAGAGTGGATGGGACTGGAGGGCAAAAGGAGTATGGGGAGGGGGCAGCTGACTTTATACTGCATGCCTCATGAAAATATAATGAACAGGAGCCAATGACCCGACAACCAACATATAGACATCCATAGATGCACAGCAGTGTATTTGAGCACCCAAATCCGCACAGAAGAATGAACAGAAACAAGCCCCACGCAGCTGAAAATGAATCATAGCTTCTGTCACCCTGGAAAACCGACAGTTCCTTTTTAGAGTTGTGAATTTTGCCATTTCTAAAAACAAAAAGAACATTTAGAAATTTTATTTTTGGTTTTGTTTACCACTAACTCGTAATTATTTAATAAAAATGCATTTGCTCACCGACAACAAGAAGTTGATTAGTTATGATGATGAATTGTGTATAAGGCAACAAAGTGGTGTGGTGGTTAGCACGGTTACCTCACAGCAGGAAGGTTGGAATGGCTGTGTGAGCTTGTCCATTTTGACCAGGCATGTAAAGGTTTTTCCAGGTTTTGGCTTCCTCGAATAGTCTGGAAACACATCAGGTTGACTGGTGTTTCTACAGTGAAAATGTCAGTCTGTGCTTGCATCGTTGTTGTGTGTCTGTGCTGGCCCAGTGATGGACAGGCAGTCTGTTCAGGGAGTTTCCAACCTCTCACTCAGTGTTACTGGGGTTAGATGTCAGCTTATCCACAACCCTAAAAGAAGCATAAAACAAAAATTCATAAATACATCACACACACACACACACACACACACACAAATTCCATCTCCCTCCCTGTGTAGTCTCATCCTTCCAAGCTCTACCAGAGGCCTGGGAGCCTGAGGGTTCTGTGCAGCATCTTAGCTGTTCCTAAAACTGCACTTTTCTGGACTGAGATGTCTGATGTTTTTCCTGGGATCTGCTTTGTTTGGGGTTTACTGCCCAGAGTGCCCCGATGACCTCGGGAATCGCCAAAGTGTCCTTTTTCCTGATGTTGCCATCACTTGGTATTGCCACATCAACCACAACAGCTGTCCTCTGTTGTTTGTCCACCATCACAAAGTCCAGTTAGTTTTTCAATCACCATTTTGTCAGTCTGGATCTGAAAGTCCCACAGGAGCTTGGCTCGATCGTCCTCTACCACATTAGGGGGCTTCCAGTCCATACTCTGCACAGGTCTTCCTGTAAACTAAAGCAGCCTTTGGTTGTGGCGTTCCATGTAATCTTTCCCTGCCAGCATTTTACACCCTGCAGTTATGAGGTGGATTGTCTCGGGGCCTCTTTGCATAGCTTACACCTTGGGTCTTGTCTGGTGTGGTAGATCTTGGCCTCTGTTGCCTGGTGTTCAGGGCCTGTTCCTGTGCAGCCATGATGAGTGTCTCTGTGCTGTCCTTCAGACCAGCTCTTTCTAGTTATCATTGGTAGGATTTCTTGATATCAGCCACTTCAGTTATCTGTCTGTGATACATCCCGTGTGAGGGTTTGTCCTCCCATGATGGTATTTCCAGCGTCTCCTCCTTTGTTTGCCATTGTCTGAGACATTCACTGAACACATCATCTGTTGGGGCCTTATCCTTGATGTACCTTTGGATCTTGGAAGTTTCATCCTGGACATTGGCTCTAACAATCCCTAGTCCTCTGCCTCCTTCCTTATGGCTAGTGTGCTACTTAACGTCTATGGTCTGTATTTCTTCCTTTGGCCAGCTTATTATTCCTACATTGCAAAGTCCTTAAAATGAATGGTCAATTAATGGTCCTCACAAGTCTTGTCAGACAAAAGTGTGTTTGTGTGTGTGTGTGTGTGTGTGTGTGTGTGTGTGTGTGTGTGTGTGTGTGTGTGTGTGTGTGTGTGTGTGTGTGTGTGTGTGTGTGTGTACTTATCTTTATATGTTTAAGTGGACAAATTTAGACTTGTAACCTGTAATGTGTGGACATTTTCATTTTGCTACACAATGCTAAGCACCCCAAAACTTTGTTGTAGAGGTATGTTGTGAATTAACCTTAGTTTAGGGTATGGTCAGGTGTTAGGGTGTAGGTTAGGCAAAATGGGAGTCATTAAAATGAATTGAAGTCAACGGAGTGTGTGTAAAAAATTGCAGTGATTAGTATTTTTTTAATTAAATGCAAAATTTTACTGAAAATGATTAAAGGCAGTTAAAAATGACTGAATCTCGAGACTCTTCACTTGGTCACCCCCACTGCTCAAGCTACCAGCATCCATTTTTTCTCTCTCTTTTCTTCCCATTTTTAACAGTTGGTGAGAACAGATGGTAAAGCCTGTGAGACAGACATGAAAGCAAAAAGGAGATCTTCAGTCACTTAGCTCAAGGGGCAAAGAACCATCACATCTGATAATGTCATTGCATATTACGAGACGGGACAAGAAACATCCAAACCATGTTATTTCTTGCCTGTCTACGCAAACACCTCTCTGTGGAAAAGTCCCAAATCAACAACCTGAATAAGATTTCAAAGATCTGTTTTGCAACTGGGAAAATGCTTTATATATATATTGAAAAAGACTGCTTGGGAACATGGATGTCTGGATCTGAGAAGGGAAATGACACTGTTCAGCGCGTTGAACAGAAGGAAGGTGATCAATGGAGATCATAAACAGAATACAATACAGTAATCCATTGTCATTACAGGCAAATGGGCATTGTATTGGAGGCTTTTGCAGTTGGAGACAGGAACTGGTTCAGTTGGCTAAGCTATGAATGTTGTAGGAAGCATATCCCCACAAGGTTACACACAAAAAAAAAATATTAGGTTCATTTTAAGTTATGTTTTAAAACGGTTTTCTTTAGAAAGAAAAGGGAGAACTTTTTTAATCAAATTGAACAAATGCAAAGCTCTTAAATAATGTTGAAATATGACTTTGTACATGCAGCCCAGATCCTATATGCATCTAAGAAACCGAACCCGTCTGTCTCACTCCAAAACATCTGGATCTGTTAAGGAAATTAACTGCCTGGTTATGCTGCCATCATTTAACCTGCAAGCCGTTAAGCATGTGCTGAAAAGTTTTGTAAGATAGGTCGGGCCAGAAAAGTGGCCGTCAATCATAAATCACCAAACTCCTCCATCAAGTGGCAGGTTGGATGTTTTCTCCACAATAGTTTATTGATGCCTGAATGACTGTGATAACAATTATGAGAGAGTGACCTGTTGTTGAGAGAATTTTAGATGATTGATTAATTTTATTTAATCAGTTCCTTGTGCTCTTTGGAACAGGCAGCCATCAGTCCTTTCTCATACTTTGGAGTCCATCTGCAGTAGCAATTCACTGCAAAATAAAGCTACCAGAAATATAACACTCTACATCCGGTCTCAAAACAGGAAGTTGAATTCATGGGATTTACAACAGTAATGGTAATGCTTATAATTGAAATAATTCTTAGAAAGATAACTTGAGTTACTTGTAAAAAAATATATATTTCAGCTTCATACATTTCGATATTAAAGGCACACTATTGGATCAGGGCTCAAAATCGGATTGAATTTGAAGTTAAAAGATTGGATTGGGACCGGGAGTCTAAAATGCTGATCGGGACATCTCTAGTTTCCACCACAGATGATGTTGTTGTCACAAGGAGCATAGGATCAATAGGCAGATTGATGCAATGTCTGCAATGATGTGGGCTATGTACCAGTCTGTTATGGTAAAGAGAGAGATGAACTTTTCAGCTCCAAGGGTATTTTTCACACACCTGTTTCTCAATCAGCTCACCTGTTGCTTGTTACTAATCACCTCCTTCTGCTCCCTTGTACATTTGTTTTGTGTATCATTCTTTGGTTAGCCTGTCTTTACAGTGCTTATGTATCTATATTTTTATTTTAGTATCATGTACTTTTAAAATTCATTGTGTGTGAGAAGTAACTTGTGATTTTCATCTCAAACACTATAAAAATCCCTTCTTCTTATTTGTTCTCTTCTTCTTCTTCTTCACCATTTTAAAGTACCCTAGGCTTTACTCTCTTTAAGTGTCTTATTTTCTGTTTTTGCTTTTACAAAACTAAAACGTAACTACAAATGTTGTTAGAATGACAGACGCATTCTGGTGTTCTGGTCTCATATAAAAACCTTTACACCATTTTCACTTAACATTGTTAAAAATTCTCGTGTGCAGACACTCAAACAAGAAGTTGAAAATGTTAATCTAAATATTAGCCTTAATGAAAAAGTTTAGACGTATTTAAAGTTATGTATCCTTGTTCTCTTAAAGTATTATTTTTTTCCCACTGCTGGGGTGTTTGCTATGGCCTCAGATGTGGTTATCTGTGTGGGGTTGTTACATTCACCACAATGGCAAACTGACTTTTTGCAATTCAGTTGTTTAATATTAGAACATTTATCTCAATTAATTGTGGCCAAATAAACAATAAACACAATTTTATTGCTTGTTCAGCTTATGTTTCCTTTCTATTTAACTCCTTAATACTTAAATAAATCAAAATTTTCAGGAATATTGCTTAAGAAACAACTGTCCAGTGATTTAAATTCTTGGTTCTCTGTCCTTGGGATGCTGTGGACACCTGTTAAATAATTCAGCACAAGTGAGGAGAAGGTAATAGAGCTGAGACCAAAAGTAACTCAATCAGAGGGACCACCTGACGTTCCCACCCCTGGCCTCAGAATATACACCATGGAAGCACCAACCATTCTCTCAGGTCAAAGGCTGTTTGTGGACCGCAAACCACAATAAATTGGTTGCTCTGTAGCTACGGCCGAAGGAAGACCACAGTGTGGTCAGTATGAGAAACGTCTTTGTAATCATGTTACACTGACATGTGACCACCCGCGCATCAACAGAGTAAATACACATTCACAAAAACGTTAAATGAGGTCAACTGAGGAAGAAAAACTAAGAAACTGTATTTCAGTGGTAAGTAACTCATAATAGAAGTGCATGACTGAAAGTGCAATTTTCTTTTGACATATTAGAAGGTTAAAAGACAGAACATAACCACACTTTTCTTGTCAGTTTCCTTCAGCAGCTTTCATTATTAGCTCACAACATTAAAGCCACATGCACACTGCAAGTGTTTCTGCTCAATGATTCAAGACAAGTCAGCAACACCTTCACTCAGGGTAATTTTCTAAATGTGTTGTTCATCTTCAATATAGGCAAACAGTGAGTAAAATCTGTACTAAAGCAAACTACTAAAAGCTCGGCCTAGCTTTGTTGTTCACAGGAATATTAAAGGTGTGGTTCACTGAAAACCCATTTTTTTAATGATTATTTCTGATTATAATTGGTCACTCTGAGTTTTTCGTGCAGGCTAAACATGAAAATTGTCTCCTACACTTATATCCTGCATTAGCTTTTGACAAAAAAAGGCAAACTCCAGGATTTGAAAAGCCTGACATGTCTATGTCACGCTGATACTTAATGTTCACAGACTCACCCATCTTGACTTTTGACAGGGAAGGCTGTTGTTGTTTCAACATCTGGGAATCAGCAGCAGATGCCTCAGCTAGTAAAAGCTAACCATTAGCATTTGCAACTTCACCACACAGCAGAAACTCCTTCTGACTTTTGTTATTTGCAGAGATAAAACATCCAAGTTGCAAGTCAGTGGTAGAGTCACATTGCTGTTATCCAGTCCAAGGCGAGATGTCCAAATTTTCAGGAAATTTTACTTCAACGCCTGTCATTTGAAGCTCAGCTGTGATTTGGGCAACTGTTAGTTCCAAAAAATCGTGCCCTGGTAAATCCTCCCGTGGCCTGGATTATCTGGTGTACACTGTCAATTGTCATCTTTAAAAGATCCTGCAGCAATCAAGTAAAAAATGCCCCAGTAAACATTAATGTTACTTTGACACAGAAGTGATTCAGTTGGTTTAAAAAGTCGGGAAGGGTCACACCAGGGATTCATGGCATGTAGCTTAATTGATGACAAATTAAAGAGGCACATGTGAATAGTGCCAGAACTTGTTATTTTTTTGAGCTAATGTGGATAAAATGGACGAGGACTGATGAGGACATCATAATTGAAAGCAACTCACGATATGCAAAACTAGAATATGCATGATGACATGTCTCAATACTTCTGGAAAAATGTTCTTTGGACAACTTAAGCCGGGCGTACACTGTGCGACTTTTTCACTTTTTTGAGCCGATTTTCCAGTCGTGCGAGAAGCCACGACATCGGGGCGAGTTTTGCGCCGAGCGGTCGTGTAGTGTACAGGGGGTTACGAGAGGCGATTAACACCACGTGACCAGCCGCCGATCAGCAGTCGTGAGGTCGCAGGGACTTCTGGTGTGTTTAATATTTCGCTCGTCCCTCGTGAGGGTATCGCACTGTTGAAGCGGCGCTGCGAGCAGCTACGATCCAAAAAAGTATCAGAACCGCTCACGGCGCATGCGCGCGCAATCCTGCATCAACGCCGGTCGCTCGCTATTTCCCTAATAACACACGCTGTTCGTTTTTGTTTCAACACGTTTTTTTTACTCACAAAGATTGTCAAGAAAGCGTGTTTGTCGTGTTCATGTCAAATTAAACTGATCACAAAACACAGATTCACTTTCTTTATTTCGTTTTCCTCATCCAACCCCCATAAACCCTCCTGCAGCACTCCCGAAGGACAACAGGCAAAACAAGACAAAAAAGTCTGACGTGTTGAGTAAAAACTGCTATTTTTAGCACATTTTTAGGGCCGACGTGTTGCTACCAGACGTACAGTGTGAGCAGTCAGGTCGCATCCGAGAACTGGGTCGTGCAGTGTGAGCACACGACTCGTGAGATCTGCTCTGCGAGGAAGACGTACAGTTTGAGCTGAAGCTGAACGCTGCGAGTGAAAAAGTCGCACAGTGTACGCCCGGCTTTAGACTAAACCCAGAGATTTCTGGCAGGCCACATTAGCTCAATGCTCAGTTATTTGTACAGAAAGGAAGCAAACCAATAAAGGATGCTGTGTACAATGTGAAATACGGTTATGTTATGTGGCTACCTAGTGTCAAAACATTGAGTCTTTCCAACAGGTCATGAGTCCAACAATGGGATAACAAAACAAAATACTTAAATAATGACCGAAGAATGGGGATAAAAAAGAGACATTGAACTACTGTGAAATGGCGCTGTATGAGCCCTCATACAAATCTTGTATAAAAGATGGAGTAACACCACGGGCGGAGACTTATTTCAACCAGACTCCCTGTGTGCTGAGTTCCTCTGTTGGATAAATGAGTCTTTAACATGCACTTGCACACGTGCGCACAAGTACACACAAAGAGCAAACTCACCACTCGGGAGAAGAGCAGACACAGAAACTGTCTGCAGGAAGTAGGATTTCCAGTTCACCGCGGTCACTAGGAGAAAGGGGAGGAGGATGTTTAATTTAAGGAGGCGAGCGGCTCCGAGCGCCAGCGTGTCGTATCGGCAGGTGAGTCGTTGAGCCGTGACCAAGACTCAGCAGTGCAGCCATGTAGTGCAGTACAAACAATGTCGTCATGCAGCTCTAGAGCTGATTGTAAATCAATGTGGGGCAGAGGTTTTACCTGAAAATGTAGATATAATTACGGTTTTGGGCTGAAACATATTTTAAGTCAGTTGCACTAAACTGCCAAAGTAATGATTACACATGCCTACAGCACTATGTGACATTCATTTATACAGGTTACCAGTAAAATAAAGTTGATTTAGCTGTTACTCGCTCTTTAATATATGCTTGGAAATGAGCATATGGTAAATGGTCTGTATTTGTGTATCCCCTCATGGCACTTCACAACACAGTCATTCACTCATTCACAGGCTGGTGATGATGAGCTACAAAGCTACAGCTGCCCTGGGGCACACTGATGGAAACGAGAATACCGAACACTGACTCTACAGGTCCCTCCGAACATTACCAGCAGGCAAGCTGGGTCAAGTGTCTTGCCCGGACACAACGTGTAGTTTGGGAAAAGATCCCTTCAAGCCTGAAACAGCAGTTTCCTTGTGAGGAGTGAGCAAAAATACCTACAGGTGCTAAAGTTTAACAGAGTTATTTATTGCTGCAGACAATAAGAATTAAAGAAATAGAAGCTGTGCAGAACCGTTCGTTATGTTGAGAAGTTTGTCAAACATTTCTATTTCCACAATGAGCTCCTCTGCACCTAGGCTGAATCTGTTTGTGTTTTAGAGGCACTAACTCTATGCTGTTTCTCCAAAATTGGCACACGACAACTATTGAGGCTGTCAAATATTTCTATACATGACAGGACTCTAACTTAGTGGAAGTTTATGGTGAATAAAATGAACAAAAGTTAGAAAATGCGTGTTCACTAATTTTTTTTTTCGCCATTTTTCTTTCTTTTTTCTCCCTTGGAAGAAAGTTACCTCAATTACACATGTAATTTGATCAAAGATGTCATTTAATATCCTAATTTGAGTCAGGAAAGAATATATCAATCAATCAATTACAGCACATCCGTTTTCATAATGAGCTAATAAGGAGGCATTTTTAAGACACAGTTCTCATATCCAGACAATCACAGGAGCTGCCACAAAGGAACAAATGTGTGCTTTGTTGCATCTTTGGAAGATTTTCTTCTCTTACCCCATGCTGCTTCCTTTAATTTACAAACAAAAATGTTATGAAATACATTCTAGGGGATTCTGCTACATCTAAACACATATCTTATATGCATATTATAAGCAGAGAGCTGAAGTAGAGATGGAGAGCAAGAAAACAGCCCAGAGTGTCACTGAGTAAAAGAGGGATGGAGCGGGTTGCTGAAACCCTAATCAATTAGTCTAGCTCGACAATAGCCGGAAATATCATATTGGGGTCATGCTTTCCTTATCAGCAAGAGAATTTTCACATGCCAGATAATGCTCCAATGATTAATTGAGTTGAATTAATAATAGTGTGAAAGAAGAGTGTTATTTTTTTGCCCCATGGCAGCGGGCAGCACACACAGTTAACCTAAAAAGTGGAGATCAGACTTGAGGGCACCATTCCAGTCCTCCCACACATGTTGAAAGATAACAAGACGCTCTGGTACAATTATTCAACTTTGCAATAACTTTCAGCACAGATATGTCTGCAATACACTTTTTCTATACCAAACTTAAGGAATGTCAAATGAACACCACGTGGCTGGTACAGTATGCAGCTGTCAAATGCTGAAAATGTGGATTTTCAACACTGTGATGCAACAGTCTTCTTTTTTTGCCAGCTCTACCTTCAAATGACTTACTCAGGCAGCCATGGTTGTTTCTTCAGCTGTACATTTACTGGCACTATGCAGAAATGCATGGTGGGCCAGCAGTGAAAGTGATGAGAAATATTCTTCCCCATCCTCCTCTCCAAGCAGGTGTTGTGTGGGTAAACTGGCACTAGTGAACATGCCACTCTAATTTCATTGACAGGTTTATGACCTTTTATGTGTCCCAGCTGCTGTATTTATGACTGGCTGACTGTGTGTTCATGTTCAACAACATTAAACATGCATAAGCTAGACACAGCAGCCTGCCACACAGAAAAGAACGCTCTCTCCAAGAGCCTCGCACATCAAACATGTCTTTGGGGGAACATGGATTCAATAGGGGCCATAAAAACAAGCAGATATTGGAATACAGAATGACACATGGACAGATGGAATTAAAATAATGGATTGTAAAACCACCAATCTGAGTCATCTTGGAGTCTGATTTCCCAAAACAATCTGGCTTGGCAATTCCACAAATAGTAGATAAATATTTGCCAATGTACCTGTCCAGACAAGGTCAGACAAGGTGGACATAGAACGGTGGAAGCATCATTCTAATAACTTTGACCAGTGGCATCACTTTTCCTTGCCAGCCCACCATCGTAGTGTAGAAAATCAACTAAATATATTGCAGTCATTTTACTTGACTTCTTATACTCTTTTGGCCCTAAAAAAAAATTATTTGTCACAGCGGTAGCTCAGGAGGTACATTTGGTTGCCTAGTGATTGGATCGCGGGATTGATCACTGCTCCCGCCAAGGTATTCTGGTGTTGGGTTACTGGGCAAGACACTTGACTCATCATGTCTGTGCTGGCAGTGGTCAGAGGGGCCAATGATGTAAATGGCAGCCTCGCCTGTCACACCGCCCCAGGGTGGCTGTGGCAATGTAGTAGCTTACTGTCACCGGCAGTGTGTGAATGTTTGAGTGTGTGAATCATGGAAAGCACTCCGAGTGCCAAGAAAAGAACTATAGAAACTTAACTTGTTATTATTTGGAGTAGTAGTAGTATTATCATTATTACTCATGCTTTGAACAAAAGTTCAAACTCAAAAGTTTCTAAAATGCTATGTATACATTGTTGTCAGACATTTGTTGTTGCTCTTAGGCGGATGTGTAATTGTATTTAAAGAGGTCTTGGGAACATCACAGGTGGTAAAGGTGGCAAAGGAGTAACTGGACGGTTGCAGGTTTGCATCTTGTCTGTCGCAGTCGTTGTGTCTTTGAGCAAGACACATAAAGACTCCTAAGAACATTTTCAATAGCTTTAAATAATTATTGAGTATGTGCTAAAATGACAAGGTTAGCGACACCGTAAATGAAAAGTCATTCAGCCCCCTCTGCTTCTTTTTGGCAAAATACCACATTTGCAACTTGAGCCTCTCTAGCCCGCTACGCTGAAGACTCGCACAGCCGAGTATCTTGTGAGAACCAGTTAAGCTTTACGGTAATCCATGTTTACACCTTAGGAAAGATGAGATATACCTGGTTAGCATTTGTTTTAACATGTTAATCATGGTGGAGCCTCAGAAGAAACAAAGAAAACCTTTATCTTATGACGTTAAAAAAGAAAAAGAACGTCCGACCACAATAGCAAACAAGAGTCAACATCAGGAGTTTTCTGAATCACGAGAGCTCATCACAATAGCTCATCCTATTGCACTTGTAAATACAACTTGAATCCATTTTGTTTGTGCATGTTTTTACTTTCCCTGGGTTTGTAATAATTTCTTGAATAGGTTTTTCAGGCAGTAGTCATCACATCCCGTTCTGTCACTGATCATGCACTCACTCTAAGACCCACATACGCTCTCCTATCACCTGACAAACACTCAGTCATTGATTCTTTCTTATTTCTACCCAAGCTCCTTATATCCTCACATACCATCAAATTCTGAGCATGCCATGAAGCAGGCTACCCGCAATGTGGAAAGCCATCTGCTGCTGAACAGCACTACTGGCTGGTCTTGTCGGCTAGCCGCTCATAGCTTGTAGAGTAACTTACTCGCATACTGGTTTTACTGGCATTTCATTTTATTATTTCTTTGTGGCAATGGGAAATATGAGTCTTGTTGAGTGACCACTTGCAGTTTTTTGCTTAGGCTTAATCTGTAATACACTCATCTCAGACCTACCAACATCTAAACAGTTATTCTTAGGCCACAGCAGAAAAAGCATTGTGAAGGCCTTCAATTCTTCAAAGATGATCATTTACTTTGAATTTCCCTTCCATTCTGAACTTGAAAATACTCTCCAACCCCTATTTTCCACATTAGTTGCTGAAAGAAAATACAATAGAGAAATTCTCAGGTCAGATAAAAGCTAAATTGTTCTAGGACATGGTGTGGAATTTGTAATCATTGATGCCATATTATCTAAAAGATATAATGTGCCTGTTTACTTAAACAATCAAAGAAAGCTTTTAACAGTTCCTTGTGAGGCCAGTCAGCTTAGTGCCCCCCTCCCCAAGGCCCCAATAGATGACATGATCAGTGAATGTTGCGGACAATGGCGAACAGAGGAAGAGATGCTGGGAATCCCATCATGGGACAAACACCTACATTGTATGTACTACAGACAGATAACTGAAGTGGCTGACATCAAGAAATCCTACCAATGGCTAGAAAGAGCTGGCCTGAAGGACAGCACTGAGGCACTCATTATGGTTAAACAGGAAGTCTGAACACGAGAGCAACAAAGGCGAAGATCTACCACACCAGACACAACCCGGAATCCCAAGGTGTTGGCCAGCCAAAACAAAGTCCCTCCAGCGTGTCCTGGGTCACTCCAGCATGTCCTGGGTCTTCCTTTGGGTTTCCTCCCAGTTCGACATGCTCAGTAAATCTCATCAGAGATGTTTCCAGGAGGCATTTATCAGATGCCTGAGCCACTTCAACAGGCTCCTCTTGATGTGGAAGAGCAGCAGTTCTTTTTATCCATCACTACAAGTGAAGAATCTGGGCGTTATTTTCGACTCTGAGCTGACTTTTATCCCCCACATTAAAAACATCACAAAAATAGGTTTTTACCATCTTTAGAATATCGCCAGAGTCCGACCCATTCTCTCTCGGGCCAATACGGAGACGCTAGTGCATGCTTTTATAACCAGTAGAATTGATTACTGCAATGCCCTGCTTTCTGGTCTTCCCAAAAAGAGCATCTCAGGTTTACAACTCTTACAAAACTCAGCAGCACGTGTCCTGATGAAGACCAGGAAGCGGGAGCACATCACTCCGGTTTTAAAATCACTGCACTGGCTCCCCGTATGTTTCAGGATCGATTTTAAGGTTCTTTTAATGGTTTTTAAGTGTCTTAATGGTCTTGGGCCTTCTTATCTTTCAGAACTGCTTTTACTGTATAAACCCTCGCGGTCTCTGCGCTCCTCTGGCAGCCGTCTCCTAGTTATACCTAAAGTTAAAACTCACACCCATGGCGAGGCGTCCTTCAAGTATTACGGCCCTCGCCTGTGGAAAGGGCTGCCGGAGGACCTCAGGTCCGAAGGGAACATCCAGGCTTTTAAGAATAGGCTCAAGACCCACTTTTTCAGCTTAGCTTTTAACTGATCACTATTTATCTATAAATACATATTTATCTCTTTTATTATTTTTATCATTTTATCTACATCTTAGTGTTTTTACATGATTATGTTTTCTTTTACTATCTTTATAATCACTTTTTATCAGTTACTTTTTATCATTATTAGCTTTTATTATTTTATATGTTATATATCTTAAATCCTCCAGTGTTTCCTCTGCGGAGCCCTCTGCCTTGGGGCCGGTGGTCAGGGGCGGCGGCGGCCGGGGCGCTCCCCGGGTAGTGCCTGGGCACTGGTGGGGGTTTCTGCCCTACGCCACTGGGCGTCATGGGCCGATGCCTTGGCTGCTGCCGTGGATCTGTTGCTGCCAGGGCAGATGGCTCCGCTGATGATGTGTCGTTCATTACCTGACCCATCTGAACTCAGCCTATTGTTTACTCTGGTGTTCACGAGTGTGTGTGTGTGCGTGTGTGTGTGTGCATGGACGAGTGTGTGGGTGATTGTATGTCCACTTTTGGAAGTTGGGTGCGGGAGGGGAACTGTAATTTTTAGTTGTTTTATACTTGGGGAGGGGGGCTGGGATGGGAATGTGGGATCTATGGGGCCATTTTAATCTGTAAAGCACTTTGAGTTGCATTTTTTGTATGAGAAGTGCTATATAAATAAAGTTGATTTGATTTGATTTGATTCTGAGTGCCTCTAAGATGACAGAGCTTATCTCCCTATCTGTATGGGGGAGATCCAGGTTCCCTGCGGAGAAGACTCGTTTTGGTCACTTGTATCTGTGATCTCATTCTTTCTTTCAAATCTTGTGACCATAGAATAGGGTAGGAATGTAGATTGACCAGTAAATCAAGAGCTTCACCTTCTGGCTTAGCTCTTCACCATGACACACTGGTACAACGCCTGCATCACTGCACATGCAGCATCAATCCAGCTATTGAGCTCACGCTCCATCTTTCCCCAAGATACTTCTTCACTTGAGGCAGGACCTCATTCCTGACCTGGAGAAGGCATTCTACCCTATGCTGATTCTCATGCCAGCTGTTTCACTCTCTGCTGTGTAACGTCACGTAATGGCCTGGTTTTAAGACTCACAGGTCAGATACACAGCCTGGGTCACCTTGCCCCGACTACGACTCCAATCTGCAACATAGTCCTTCACAGGAGACTTAAAGTCTGCTACTACTCCTTTAATCTATGCAGCTGTCTGCTTATCTGACTGCTATTCCATCCAGCAAGAAGAGGATATTTCAAGATTTAAAAGAATCATTTAAATGAACTCTCTTTACTGCTAATCATCAAGGTTCGTTATAACTGTGTTTAATTACTGAAATGAATTATTATTCTTTGTTTAATAATTATTTATGATAATCAGTAATGTTTAACTATGACAAGAATCATGTGTACTTAGTCAGCTCACACAGGTCACAGTAACTAAGTTAAAGGTAACTGCACTCATGATCTTTTCCCATAACATCAGAACTTTCTATCTTCAAGGAGGCGTGTTTCTGAGGATGTGTTAAATCTCCCTTTTACATGTCAAAACCTGATTCGTTAGAAATGATAATAGCCATCTTTTAAAACAGAACTCTCGTCATTTGCGAGGGAGTTCTAGAGAAGGTTGGGACGGCCGCCCAATGCTCTTTAACCAAACAAGTGATTTCTGTCATGCTGGCAGGAATTGCTTTGACACAACAAAACGACACCTGCAGAACAAGCTGATGCGAAGAGATTACTTAAGAATCTGCAGTCGCAACCCAATTCCACCTGTGAGCCTGCGGCATCTCTAGGACCGGAACGAGTCGGTACCATCGGTCTTCCCACCAGACCCAGTACCCTGAGGCTGTTCAACATCCTCCTCTGACCTCCGGATCCACGACGAGGGTCGCCTGACGGTGAGGTAGAACACAGATTGCGTCTGAATGCTCTTTGATAAGAACAACTTAGTTTATTGACAAAACAAAATTCTTTCTCCGCCCAGAACTCGTCCTCTCTTTAAGATACACATTCTGAGACATTGCTTCACCCCCAAACAAAACACACTTCACCTTAGATTCATCCAAACACAGGGTTGTTTTTAATACCAAAGCTTTTATAAATTGTCTTTTGAATTGTCATGTTTAAATTGTTTAGTAATAAATTTCTTAACCTTTTTAAACCTGACTCTTTCTTGAAAGAAACACGGAGTGGGTGTATATTGATCACTGAACAAGTAAAGATCTTTAAATCTTCTGAATAAACAAATAACTTTTGCTATTAAATTGAATCTTTAAAAATACATATTATAATCTTTTGATTAACATAGACCAAGCAAGTTGGTGTATGAATTTATATATATATATATATATATATATATATATATTATATGCATGTAAATTTCATTCGTCAATATGTTTGATCTTCTTAGGAATTAAAACATAAGCTGATAGCAACAGCCTTTAATTCCTAGATATGTAGTTCATTAAACCTACATATACAAACCGCTCCAGTGAAAGCCAACGGTCACAGTCTGATGAAGCCAACAGTATCACATCATCTACAAAAAGCAGAGGCCTGATCCTTATACCACCAAAACAGATCCCAACTTAAAGTAGCTCAGCAGTAGCTCAGGGGGTATTCAAGTTTATTTATATATAGCACCAAATCATGACAAGAGTCATCTCAAGGCACTTCACATGATTAACATTCCAGTACTGGCATGGTCTGTGTCTGCGTCTTCCTCATGTGTCTCCTGGTGTTCCCCATTTGCCCTCTAGGTTTCCCTCCTCAGACTTCCCTCTCCCAGGTCCTGTGCTCTTTTGGCCCCCTCTTAGCCACGCCCCTGTAGTTTCTTTTTGTAGTGTTTTCCTTTAGTGTCAGCTTCCCCTTAGAATATTAGTTATGGTTCATGCCTTCTGGCCTTTTGTTTTACTCTTAGGTCATTTTCCTTTGTTACAGCCTTTCACTATTTAGTGTGTTTTTTTCCCACCAGCGTTTTCTTCCTCCTCCCTGAGTAAGTAATTGTGTTCACCTGATCCCTCTCCCCACACAACTGCAATTCATCTCCTTCTCATCTTCCCAGTCTATATAAGCCCTGTCTTGTCTCTGTGTGGTTGTCGGTCCATTGTATTGTTGTCAGCGTGTGTTCGTGCTCTTAGTGAGCTTTTTGTCTCAAGGTTTTTGGTGCTCTAAGAGAGCTTTGGGTGTCCTGTGCTCCAAGACTTTTGGACTTTTGGCTCGCTGCCTTGGATTAATTTTTGTTCTTTCATCCTGTAAATAAAAGGATTTTTACTTTGAATCAACTTCTGCCTCCTGTCATCTGGGTAATCTGCATTTTGGGTCCTAAACATCTCTTCAACGTGACAAATACAGGTCAATTATTCAAGCCAATCAGAAAAAAAGTTTCTTATATAAGGAACCCAGCAAATTGCATCGAGTCACTGTCTAGTGTCAGCGACTTTACAGCAATACTAAGCAAGCATGCAGCGACAGTGGAGAGGAAAACTCCCTTTTAACAGGAAGAAACCTTCAGAGGATCCTGGCTCAGTATAAGCAGCCATCCGCCACGACTCACTGGGGATCAAGAAGACAGAGCACACACACATACACACACACACACACACACACACACACACACACACACACACACACACACACACACACACACACACACACACACACACACACCAGGTAATGTTTCTATGGTTACATTGTGATTTCTTATTAAACATTCTACTTGGTAAGAGATAAACTTTACTGTGTTTATCCTAGTGAATCTATAATTAAACGGGTAAACTAGTAGTAGCACATTCAATGTCAAGGAAAGTAAAATGTTATTATCAGGAGAGGGAGAATGATTAAATGGTTAGCAACAGTGGTAGAGTGGGTTGCCCAGAAATCGAAAAGTTGCAGGTTCAATCTCGGCTCCGGACAAAGAATTCTGCTGTAGTGTCCTTGGGCAAGATACTTAACAAACCTTGTTTGCTAGTGGTGGTAAGACGTACTGATGGCACCTGTGCTCAGCAGCCACGCCTCTGTCAGTTGCTATATATCATAGCTCATCCCCATCAGTGTGTGAATGTGTGTGTGTGAATGGATGAATGATACACTGAAGTGTGGATTTCTCTCACTCTGAAAGGTGCTATACAAGTAAGGGTCATTTATCCTTAAAGTCTCCAGGTGTTCTTTGAAGTTCTCCGCCCACCCTTCCACTCGATGTCAGCAGCACACCATCCCCACTATGAACAGTGTTGGAAGTGCAATGCTTTTCCTTCCTGAGACACAAGATGGCTGGACCAGAATCTTCTGGAAGCCTTATGGAAGTATTGCTCCATGGTCTTTCTGAACTCCTCTCACACACAGGTTTTTGCCTCCCCGATCACCTGAGCTACATTCCACTTGGACCACCAGTACTCATCAGCTGCCTCTGGAGTCCCTCAGGCTAAACGGACCAGGAGGCACAAGAGGAGAGGACCCAACCTTACCTGGATGTCCTATATGTTATATATTCTGGAAGTTATGCAAATGCAGGGATGGGTGTTGATGTTCTGCTGGGGTGGGGCTGGGTTGGTGCCCTCGGACTCCGTGAGGCTCTGCAATGCTGCTTCTTTGGGCCCTGGCAAGATGGGCTGGGGTATCCATGCCCTGGGTGACATTTTGACAACAGAGGTGCCTATTGGGGCCAGTGGTGGAGCTGGCTCCCTGGAGGGCTAAGCCCAACAAGCCATTCCTGCCCATCCCCACATATTATTCTCCTCCTGCTCCCTCACATCATCACACAAACATGTACATAGAACCTTGGGGGGTGGACAAGTCAAGGAGTGTGGTTGTGGGCCCCATTTCCGAATTCCTGTGGCAACCTGCCCCCAATTTCATTTGCACCTTAAACACTTCCACCAATGACATTGCACGCAAATACACACTTAGGGCCTTGGGAGTGAGCACATTCAACAGCAGTTGGCAGGGGGATTTCTCATCCTCATCCCGAGTGCCGGTGCCCACTTCCAATTTTAAACTGCACATAGACACTGAGGGGCTGTGGGTGCAAGTGGGGTGGTGTGGTGGCATCAGCTGGCATAAACCAGACAATGCCCGCTCTGCCCGCTCACCACAGCCATGGAATACACCTCATCAACACACACTAACACTATATTGGAGCAGGTGGAGGGAGACTAGGTGTCTTAGCACACCTCTGTTGTTGCTTGGCGTCCTGGGGCTGGAGGCAGCAGTTAGGGAGATTTGGCCGTCTGGTTGGGGTCTGGGGTGGTGGGTTGCTGTGCTCAGCATTGGGCGGGGGAGCCTGCTCATCAGCACCCCAGCAGAAAGGGCCAAACTCTGGGAACTGGTAATGTTTATACCCCATGTGCAGCAGCACCGGGACCAGAGTGAATAGGGTGTGTATGGGGAGCATGAGTGGGTGTCCGGCATGCATTTTTGTAAGTCTTTGGTTGTATGTGTATGTATGAGCATGAGGGAGGGAGTGTATGACTGTGTTTTGTAAGCCCCCTTTAGACAGGCCATGAAAAACGGAAATGTTCCGGACTCTGTCCGTAAGACCTTTGTGTCTGAATACAAACATCCGGATAACGTGTTCCGGAATTTATCCGGACGAAGCCCCTAGTAACAGGTCCGGACTTGTTACGGACAAGGTGGCTGCTTCAGACTGGTGAGGTAGAGTTCCGGACAAGGGGGAGGGGGAGGAGGAGGGGACCGGGGGACGCTGTGCGCACCTAGATAGCCTGCTGCTGTAGCATGCGGCGAACCATGGCAGCTCGCCTCCTACGGTACCACCTAGACGCATGACGGAGCGCTTCACACCGCTTCAGTAATTCCTTTAACCATTGAGCTTCATCATCCAGGTCTCTTATGCGTCTTCGTGTGCGCAGAATTATGCTTAAGCGCCTCGTGATTTTTATCTTGAGAGGCACTATAGAAATGATATTTTCTTCTTCTTCTTCTTCTTCTTCTTCTTCTTCTTAACATGAGTCCGATTCTCTCTCCCCCACCACCACCACCACCCCGCCGCCGTCAGACATCTGGAACTTTTCCCTGCTGTGTGAACGCAGCCGAAAGGACAAGTTCCGGTACAAAAGTGGTGTGTCTGAAAACACAGTTCCAGTTAAAAGCCGGATTGAATTGTCCACAAATGTTCCAGAATGTCTATCTGAAAAGGGCTTATGACTGTATATGTCAGGTGGGGCCATTGACTCCTCCCTTCTCCTGGGACTTCTTTTGATGATATAGATCTTCATCTCCCCTCCCCCTGCCACACCTGGTGTGGAGTGCGGTGCCTTGGTCTGCCTGAATGTTCGTGGCTCCCGCGTCAGGGGGTTTAAGATTTTTGGCGTCAGCCTGATCAATCCCGGTGGCTGTCTGGTGCGGTCTGGGTCCCTGGGCTCTGCTAGGTCCCCAGCGGGGGTGGTCACCCCTGGGTCCCGGGCTCGGCCGGCTAGGAGGTGGGAGGCTGCGGACGGGCCTGTGGGCTTGCCGCTGATGTCTCCCGGGACTCTGCCGGCTGCTGGTTGTGGCCCCCTGGGGGGATCTTCTGCGCCTCTCGGGGGGGCAGGGGCCTTTCTGGTTGCAGTCTTCTTGGGGTTCCTGTGTTCTCGGGCAGCGCCTGGATCTCTGGGACTTGGAGCTCCCTCCGCCTCCTACACATCTTTGGGGGGGGCAGATCTGTGGCCCCTCACACTCTCTTGGACGCTTTTATAGAGAAACCTTACATAAACAAGCGCATGTACACACAGTTGCTCACATGGGGCTCTCATAAGTATGGGCGTGGGCACGTTCAACACATGTCTTAAGGCTGTCATTGCCACTAAATGCACTGTGATTTATTATTGTGTGATTGTTCAGTTTAACAGTGTTGATTGTTTATTTCAAGTTGACGCAGTGATAGCTTGCTCCTCGTGCATTGTTGTGTGTCCTGTTTTCTTTTTTCTCTTCTTTCTCTCTCTGCAGGTCTAGAAGCAGACTCGTTCATTATTGTTTATTTTTGTGGACCCCCCCCCCCCCCCCCCCCTCTTCCCACCTTTTGTCTTTTCCTTTCTCTTTCACCTCTGACTCCGTGTCTGGTCGGAATTACAATGCATTCAAAAACAATATCAATAAAGTTTTAAGTATCAGACGTGACATTAAAAGCAGACGCTTTGATGCTCCACCTGAGAGTAAATCTGTAAGGCTTGTCACCAGCATTCAGACATCAATTCTGTTTGCTTCACAGCCAGACAGGACACGGGAAAAAAATTGATAAAGAATAGGACTATTTATTCAGCCTGAAAACATCCCTCACCAATAGTGTCCACCAGTGGGTTCGGGGGTTGCCACCAAGACAGGCACCAACAACAGTGCCGCCGCAGCTTTGGTTGGCCGCCTCAACAATGGATGGACAGAACAAGGCCCACTCAAATTCTATGTCCCTTCCCCGGGACATGTTTGAGTTTCTGTCGGAAATGGGATTTGAAACTTCTTCTGTCAGGAGACCCAGCCAAACATTCCCAGCACACCATAACAATACGTTTGGGCCTGCCGGGTCTGACCAGTATCCTCCCTCACCACCGAAGTCAACTCCCCACCAGGTAGTAGTCAGTTGACAGCTACGGCCCTCTCTTCACCTGAGTGTCCAAGACATGTGGCCACAGATCAGATAAGATGAACAAGTTGACCATTGAACTGTGGCCTAATGTATCTTGGTGCCAAGGGCACATATGGACTTTTGCACCATTTTCAAATTTTTTTAAGTTTCACTCATAGTTTTTGTCATTCAAAATGACTCCAGTTAATAGCATCCTTTTGCTAAAAATGTCTGAATAGCCCCTAAGGTCTCCCATTTGATTTGCTCTCTTCTAAGGATCTCTACCTCTTTAACAAGATAAGCACTTACTGCAAAATCTGTATTAAGTCCAGTACAGGTTTTCCTAAGACCTAAGTGCTTCTGGACTAAACATGCAACTTCAGTAAAGTTGATCTTGATAGGGGAAATGGCAACAGTTATTATGGAAAGTTGTAAATCATGTAATTAATAATAATAATAATAATAATACATTTTATTTAAAAGCGCCTTTCAGGACACCCAAGGTCACTTTACACAAAACACGTAATAAAATACAATAAAACAATAATAAAACCCAAACAAGAAAAAAAAAAAGAGAGAAACAGTTCAATAAAATCAGAGGTTGTAGGCAGATTTAAACATATGTGTTTTGAGTTTTGTTTTGAAAAGGGTAAAACTGTCGACGTTCCTGATGTCTGGGGGAAGTGAGTTCCAGAGTCGAGGAGCAGAGCGACTGAAAGCTCTGCTCCCCATGGTAGCGAGACGGGCAGAAGGAACCGCAAGATGGATGGAAGAAGAAGATCTGAGTGAACGGGACGGGGTGTGAATACTTATAAGGTCTGAGATATATGGAGGAGAGAGGTTGTGGATTGCTTTGAAGGTATGAAGGAGAATTTTGAAGATGGACCCGAATTTAACTGGGAGCCAGTGAAGCTGCTGGAGAACCGGCGTGATGTGGTGAAAGGAAGGGGTTCTGGTGATAATACGGGCTGCTGAATTTTGGACCAGTTGCAGTTTATGAAGGAGTTTGTTGGGGAGACCATAAAGAAGTGAATTGCAATAGTCGATACGGGAGGTGACGAGGCTGTGGACGAGAATGGCGGCAGTGTGAGGGGTCAGTGAGGGACGGTTTATGGAACGTAGATGGAAGTATGCTGACCGAATTAAGTTATTAATGTGAGCCTGAAAAGAAAGTGAGCTGTCGAGGATGACACCCAGACTCTTGACGTGAGGTGAGGGGGAGACTATGGCGCTGTCAATAGTTAAAGAAAAGCTGTCAGATGTTGAGAGGGTGGAGTTAGTGCCAACTAGAAGAAGTTCAGTTTTATTGCCGTTGAGTTTGAGGAAATTAGAGGTGAACCATGATTTGATTTCTGAGAGGCAGAGTGTAAGGGAGGATGGTGGGAGAGTTGAGTTGGGCTTACTGGAAATGTAGAGCTGGGTGTCATCTGCAAAGCAGTGAAACTGGATATTGAATTTGCGGAAGATTTTGCCGATAGGGAGGAGATATACTATGAAGAGGAGGGGCCCCAGGACAGAGCCCTGGGGCACACCTGACTTGACTGGGGAGGGTTCTGAGTTAAAGGATTTTAACTGGATGAACTGAGTGCGGCCAGTAAGGTAATTAATTAATCAATTAGAACATTGAAATTAAAATTATTAGCTGCCTAACTGATTAATCCCATCCTGTTTCATATGTAAACTCATAATTAAATTAGAAATGATTATGAATATGTTAGACATATTTGTTGGTGAGTTATTTGTGTTTCTTTTCTTTTTTTCATTGAAAGTTAAAGTAATTATTTTGTGTCACTTTATGGATCATGCAGGTTGATCTCAACATTTTTTTTTCAGAGTGGGTGGGATTTGTTTACAATTTATATCAGGTCTTGTCTTTAAGTGCTCCTTGCTAAAGTAATGGCAATTAAAGGATGAAACACAGAGAACTTATTAAAAAAGACAGTCCAATCAATTATCTAATGTGCTGAGCTGTTTTAGACTGTGATCCACTCACTAAAGAGAAATAGTGTCAAACTGCAAATTTATACCGGAGTGCGTTCCTGAAAACACCAAAGGGTACAAAAAATCTATATTTTCAAACAGAACCCCTGCAACTTTTTCATCAAGTTGTAACAACACCGCTGACTTGCATAATGCTGCAATTTGTAAATTTAACTATTGTTTATGGCTTTATTATATGGCATCTCCAGTCATTAAGTATCAAAGAAAGAATAGCAACCATATAGTTTTATAACTAGGAAAATGCATCCCAAATGTTGTGCAACATGCTGCATTTAAAATAAACCCACACTCGTAAACAGTGGCAGTCTGAAGAAATTTTTTATGATTAGATTGTGTCTGCTTTATCACTGCAACCACAGTGTTCAACAATAACTATATCAGAACAGCTGGGATGCTGTTCCAATCTGTTTAGGCAAGTTGTTGGAAAAATAAAGAAAATTCAGTGAAATTAGAGCCATTGCATTGCAACATCCCATGTAAATTTGGATCTTGTGCAAAAATGAGGCAAATAGCGATGAAGAAACTTGATCTACAATCTAAGCAGTCTCTAAAACAGAAGGGAAGAGGTGGAACAGGAGGTAGAGAGATGGTATAAGTTGATTTATAGCAAATAGCAATAAACTGGGCGTCCACCTCCTCCTCCCTTTCTCCTTTCCTCCTCGGCCTGTTTAATATGCGAATATGCAGAGCAGCCCACTCTTGACAGCTTCTCATCAATAAAAGCATGGCTAGAAGCGCAGGTACCCATAGCTCATCTATATGAAAATGCATGATGATGGTTTTACACAGAGTCATCTTTTAGAATGTGGGCTGAGCAGGAACTTGAGTACATCTGGAGTTTACCTCTGGAATTTAAGGGGAGTGGAACCAAACCACAACATGTTCATGAAATAGATCATAAGAACAAGAAATGTAAGATTGAGTGTGGGTTAAATATATATTTTCTACAGTTTTACAAATAATTTACTTTTGAAAAAGACTAAACCTTTAGGGGAATTATCCACAATAATCAGAACACTGGGAAAAGTCATCACTTTTGCATCTTATTGCTTACTAATATGGCTTAAGATATCGACCTGACAAGGGTGAATTCCCACAAACCAATACTCTGATTACTCACATCTTTTCTCTTTTACATCCACCTACTCTGAACAGATGCTCCAAACAGATGCTCCCAAAGGAGAAGAAGAAAAAAAGGAGGCTCTAGACCTGGAATGTCCACCCCCCTTGAGAATCTACTAATACCCCACTCTTAGTCCATGTATTTTACATGAACAATCCTCAAAGGGCTCAAAGAATAGGAATCTTACACTATTTAAATACAGGATTTGGGACATCAAAGCCAGGCTGATATTGGAATAACAGAAATAATTAGGAATATGGAAGTTGCAGAAATAGCCACATTTCCATAAAATGATAATTAGTCCCAGGGCTAGCTGGGTCAGGAGAAAGCATGTTTGTTGAAGCTTTTGTGTTAGATAGAAGCCTATGGCTCACAAGCCAGGTAATTACAGAACAGCTGAAAAGAAATGGTGATTAAAAATGGAGCCTTCAGTTCATTTCATGTCAGTATTTTTCCCCTGCTGAAAACATGACGATTGTTTCAGTTTAAATGTTTTGACACTGAATGGGAAGCAGTACACACAAGAAACCCAACCCAAGTAGGGTAACACATAGGTGGTTTTCAGTAAGTCGAGTGGAAATTATGATCAAGATATTTTGAACTGCACCGTAACAAAAGATCACAGGCCATTCTTTTGATGACGCTTAGCAACTACAAAGGCTTTTAAAACATGCATATTAAATGATTATGTGGCTGTGTGAATCATTTGCGAGATGAAAAAAAAAAGAAAAAAAAAAGAACCTGAAACCTCAGTTAGCCTGAATTGTGAATTGGATGATATCGGGCCAGGTCTGCTGTGGTCTCTGTGTGTAGTCATTTGGTTTGTCTTGTTCCATTTCCACTTATGGATAAACAGGGAGGGAGTAAAATCATTTTATTTTCTCCCGCTGAGAGGGATGTTAAGAGGGGCCAGAGAGTCTGTCTCTTTATCTAATAACCCTGCCACAAGCTTGCCAGCACAGGAGAATCCTGGCAATGAGCAGGGAGGGAGTCACAGAGCCATTTAGAATCCAAGCTTGGCTCGCTCAGTGAAATCCACACTGCTACTCAAAGAGTGATGCTGCTTGCTGCAACTCTCCCTCCTCTTCCTCGATGGAAGCAGGTCTGATGCATCTGGGAGCACGTACAGATCTCTCTCCAGGGACTCGTTCAAGCACAGAGGAATATCTAAAGAAATGTTCAATGAAGGAGAAATCTAAAGAGAGCCTTTTTCTTGTCTGTTCATGGTTAAAGTTCAACATTTTCTATGGATTGCTCCTTTCAAACAAAACATTACTTTTTAAATCTTTAATTATGTGCTCTTTAGATGTTTATCACTGCTGGCTTGAGGTGAGAAAAGAGCTTAAAACCATGGATTTTAAATGTCTAGACTTTCCAGCAAGGCTTTTTTGAATAAAAATCAAAACAGCAAAAAAAAAAAGTGTAGTTTCTTTCTTATTTCTTTTTTTAGATAAAACGTGTACGTACAGTTAGATGGCTGTGTGCATTACTTGTGATTTATGGGACTGCAGTAGGTTTAGATAGAACCATTATAACTAAAGACACAGTGGACTAATTAGCAATAAAACAGGCATTACAATAAGGAACATTAATAACTTTAATTAACCTTTTGGAATAGCATAAATTGTGAGAATGCACAAAAATAGATCACATACATAAAATAATTTAAACAAATTAGAAATAAACACAATTATTGCTATTACCTTAAAGAAAGGTTTATTTTTTTCCTCTATTCTCTAATTTATGGTATTTTTTCATCTTTACTGATTATTATTATTTTTTATTTCCATGAAAGGTACTATATAAATAAACTTTACTTAAATACTTTATCTGTGTGGACAATAATTATTTCAGTCATTTAGGAATTTTCCTAAATATTTTTGTTTCAATTAACATCCTCTCTCTCTCACACACACACACACACACACACACACACACACACACACACACGTACATATATATATAACAGCATTCAGAAATCGTTTGCCTTCTGTTTTATGAAGAGAACAGATGTCGGAGAGTAGAAACACACTTATTACTCTGGCAGCTCTAAGGACGACCCAGCAGCATGGGAGACAGTGTCCCCTGGTGTCAATGTCTCTCCCTTGTCTCCAGATTATTATCAGTGTTAAATGAGGCCTCATACAAAACATATTCACGAGTCATGTTAATCATAATGGATGTTAGTTTGGATTTAATGGGTTTTATGGCTGCCCCGTAGCATTGTGTTCAGTAAATTTTACTTTTATTTTTAATGCAAACATGATGGATGCATACATTTTCTGGCCAAAAAAATGTGGACTGAATTTTGGCAACACTGAAACCAGTATGGGAATAACAAATGGCAGTAAACATCTCTCAGTACAACTGGGGGCTTACTGGTTATCTAATGTGTGAAACAAATCAATGAAACGTGCATTGGGATGTAAGTTTTGATATAAAATATGTATCTGTTTGGATCAAAAATGAACTGGATCTATCTAATTGCTTCAACAAAATTAATTAACTTTTTCCAGCAGTTTGTTTTTTTCCTCATCCATGTTTCCTTAAAGCATACCTGTTGGCTAACACAGATGTGAGATTCCCTGTAGCCACCTGAGCACGTGGGGCCTTGTGTGTGTGTTGAAATACAGGCCAAATCCTGGACACAACCAACTGCTGACTTAGCACAAGCTTTGTTGCAGGGTGGGTGCACATGGCATCACGTCATTCCCTAGGCTGTGGGGGATCTAGGGCAGGCTCACACTCTTTGTGCATTCAGAGCCAAAGCACCCTATGCACGTGTCCTGTATCATCCTGCTGTGTTGTCTTTATTGTCTAAAGTGGTTGGTCACTCTCCCAGTGTGAGGTAGTATGCAAGGACTTCCTCAAACTAGAGAACTTTTAAAGAAAGGTTTGTAGACAAATTTTTCACTATGTCATCAAACCAAATATAGTTGCCCTCCCTGGGCTGCCACCTTTCTGAGGTGGAAGGGTTTGAGTGTCCCAATGATCCTAGGAGCTAAGTTGCCTGAGGTTTTATGCCTCTGGTAGGATCACCTGTGGCAAATAGGTCCTAGGTAAAGAATCAGATAAAGTGCAGACCAAAGATGCTTATGATGAATAATACAAATGGAAACAGTGTTATCTCACCCAGACTTGTGTCACCTGGGCCTGCCTCTGAAGCCAGGCCTGGAGGTGGGGCATGTTGGCGAGCACCTGGTGAACGTCTGGCAGAGTCTCCTGTCAGAAGAAGTTTTAATTCCCACCTCCGACAGAATGTTCCAGGGGAGGCAGGGGACATTGAGTCAGAGTGGGCCAGAGTATTGGGACTTTAGGTTGGGCTATCAAATAACTGTTGCTGAGGTCAAAACTCCTTGGTGGCAAGGCTCCGGGGTGGATGAGATCCGCCTAGAGTTCCTTAAGGCTCTGGATGTCGTAGGGTTGTGTTGGCTGATGCTGCTCTGCAATATTGCGTGGACATCGGGGGCAGTTCCAATGGATTCTCTCTCATACATCTCCACATACACCCTATTCCACGCCCATCTGAAACACTGGCTCATCACTAATCAAACATGTCAACACCAACCCCCCATGCTGCCATTGTTTGTTCTTAGGGCAGTATGTTAGGTTTGTTTCGTGCTGCCTTTGTGACCCTATATTGTTGTACATGTGTAGGTCTCATGTCAAATGTGTAGCTCTTTTCTCCTCTTACTTGCCTTTAAATATGCTCACTATTATTAATAAGTGTTACTAGCATGTTTACTCTTTTTTTTAATAATGTAAATAGGATCTTTTAAACAGAGTGTTTTTGTTGTATGTTGATCTGTTAGTCTTCTTCCACTTTTGCATTTACTGTCTGTGCTTGTTATTTTTCTGTTTTTATTATTATTCTCTTTTAACTATGGCTACTTGCTGCCTCTTCGATAAACATGCAGCTTTTGTGATCCGGCATCGTTGAATACTGTATGTACTCTATAATGTTATTATGTCCCTTTGTAGAAAGCCGAATTTACAACTGGCACAGGACTACAGATGAAAACTAGCCCATGGCTAAATCTGGCATGTTTCAGCATGTCTTATGTTAACATGCGCTGTCCTGATTAATAAATAAATGATTGATTGATTGATTGATTGATTGATTGATTGGCAGACCAGGGAGATGGTCCCCCTATTTAAAAACGGGGACCACAGGATGTGTTCCAACTACAGGGGGATCGCACTCCTGAGCCTTCCCGGTAAAGTCTATTCAGAGATTCTGGAAAGGAAGGTCCGTCGGATTGTTGAACCTCTGATTCAGGAGGAGCGGAGCAACGTGGATGCCGTCCTGGCTGTGGGACACGTGACCAGCTCTATACCCTTAGGGTGGTTTTGGAGGGCAGTAAGTCCGGCTTGTTTCCGGTGAGAGTTGGACTCTAACAAGGCTGCTCTTTGTCACCGATTATGCTCATAACTTTTATGGACAGTATTTCTAGGTGCAGCCAATGTGTTTTGGGGATCCGTTTTGGTGGTCTAAGGATTGAATCTCTGCTTTTTGCATATAATGTGGTCCTGTTGGCTTCATCAGAAGGTGATTTCCGGCTCTCCCTTGAGCGGTTCACAGCTGAGATGAGAATCAGCTCCTCTTAAACCAAGACCATGGTCTTGAGTCAGAAAAGGGTAGAATGCCTTCTCCGGGTCAGGGATGAAGTCCTGCCCCAAGTGGAGGAGTTTAAGTATCTTGGGGTCTTGTTCATGAGTGAGGGAAAGATGGAGCACAAGATTAACAGGCAGATATTTGCTGCATCTGGAGTGATGCAAGAGGGGCTTGGAGTAGGCCCGCTGCTGCTCCACACTGAGAGGGACCATTTGAAGTGGCTTGGGCATCTAGTTAGAATGCCTCCTGGACGCTTCCCTGGTGAGGTGACATCCAACCTGGAGCAGACCTAAAGGAAGACCCAGAAAACACTGGAGAGACTATGTCTCACGGCTGGCCAGGGAACGCCTTAGAATTCCACCAGAGCAGCTGCTCCAAGTGGCCGGGGAGAGGGAAATCTGGGCTTTCCTGCCTAGGCTACTGCCCCCGCGACCCAACCCCGGACAAGTGGCCGAAAATGGATGGATGGACCAAATATATTATCACAGTCGCTCACTTGTCCTGAAATAATTATGTCATTAAAATTGAAGTATGTACATTCCACCTTTTGATATTACAACTTTTGTGCAAAGAAAAAGAAAATAAAGACAAACCCAGCATGTCGCAACAGTGGTAGGTGCAAGAACATTAAGTTGAACTGCAACATCTGGCACAGGTTTCTTCAAACCTAGACACACCTCCCCCAGCACAACAGCACAAAAGCACATCTTTACAGTGAAGAAGAATCCCATGCCCTCAGACATATTTGTGATTCTCTCCTGACACCAATCATTTCCACATGGATTGCCTATCGGTGTCCTTTTTCCCTCAATCTGTTATTTCGATAATCCAGTGGGTGCCATCACCTCAGATTAATAGATGAGCCTGAGAGTGCGAGATGGCAGGGCTTTGTAACCCCTGAAGAACAGTGTGTGGTCTGATGAACGACACTTGGGCGGCAACCATGTCACATCTTCCATTAGCAGATCCTGTCCCAACTCTACTGTATTGAACCATGGCTTTCAGCTATTAACCTGATGCATGACACAGTCAATTCCAGTTACGCTTTAATAAGTGAATACTTATCTTAGCCACTCCAAAAAGAAAAAAAAAGAAAAAGAAAAGAGGAAATAAGAAGGGAGACAAACGATTGCAGCAGTACTGGAATTGTTCATATAAATATATTCATGTGCACGTGTGTGTATGTGTTTGCTTGCTTGTTTTAGTGCATGTTACCTGTTCTTTTTTATCTTTGCCGGTGAGTACCATTAAACCTGCAGGGTTTTTCATCACTTGTAAAAGAGCTGGTGGTTTTATGCAAAGAGATTATGATTAAAGATTGGTACACAGCTTTGCATGCATCTGCTAGAGGTACCACTGTTGCTCTGGTAAACATAGTAATGTTTTCTGAAATCTCCTTGTATTAAATTAGAATTTTTTTATCTATTGGTTTTCTATGGGTCTTTTTTTTCTTACTTTAAAGGGATACTAGGCAGTTTTGGCTGGCTTTTAGCACCCTATAGTGTCTGTTAGTCAAAGCAAAAGTGAAACTCCTCTCGCTGTGCGTTCATCTTTTAAATGTAAAAACTGCAATGTCTCCTCAGCCTTCAGTAGTTTCTACAGCAGCGGTGCATCACTAAATCAAACAAATCAGCAGTGTTCACAATCAAAACATGCAAGAAATGTGCTGGAAGCAGACTCCAGCACCAGGCATGTCAGCTCCAATTTTATTAAGTCCAACAAGAACTGGACCAGCAACTCCAAAGTTGTAAGTGCGATATTCTGGCCACAGAGGGCGGTGGGGTCCGAGTGACATTTCATTAACCCAGTAAAGTAATTTTAGCACATACTGACTCAAGAATCTTTTTTTTTTAATATATGTAAGTTTTACCTTTTCTTGGACATTTTTTCTTCTAGTTTCTCAAGAAAAACTGTTTTTTTAGGGGGCATTTTGCTTTTCTGTTTCTGGTGCTGTGAAGTTTGGAGGATTTTTACGGCTATTGTTTCACTTTTTTCCCTTTTTGAGCATTTGTTATGATGTGTAACCATGGCAACAATCTGGTTTACAATTGGGAGCAGCTGATTAACATTGGTAAGGCTGAAATAATACCTCAACTGAAGCCTCAAATCCCAAATGAGCTAAAACGCAAGAAGCGTGGGCGCAGAGCGGGAGCAAAACGGAGAAAGAGAAAGAGGAAGTTCAAACCATCTCTTCCATCGATCATAATGGGCAATGTGAGATCACTGGCCAATAAGATGGAGGAACTCCAAGCCCTTTCAAGGACTCAGCCAGAGTTTCGGCAGTGCAGTGTCATGTGTTTCACTGAGACGTGGCTGCAGGGCCATATCCCCGATCCCAGCATCTCTCTGCCAGGATTCCTGACTGTACGAGCAGACAGAGATCTGAAGAGGAGCGGGAAAAGAAAAGCAGGTGTTTATGTTTATTCATTTAGCAGACGCTTTTATCCAAAGCAACTTACAGTTTATAACCTATAGGGCATGTTGTGATCTGTGGGGGAAACCGGAGTACCCGGAGGAAACCCACGCATGCATGGGGAGAACACGCAACTCCACGCAGAAAGGCTGCAGCCGAGCCGAGTTTAGAACCTGCAACATTCGTGCTGCGAGGCAACAGTGCTAACCACTGCGCCACCCTGCAGCACCAGAGCTGCTAAATGATAAAAAAAAAGCCTTCAATGAGGGAGACAGGGAATTTTTGACGAGTATACAGAAGCAACTGAAGATCAAGATCAGAGACATCAAGGAGGCATACAGGAAGAAGCTGGAGAACAAACTATAGAGGAACAATATCAGAGATGTCTGGTCAGGGATGAAGAAGATCACAGGCTTCAAGCAAAGGAAGGATTGCTCAGATGGCAGCCTGGACACAGCCTATGAACTGAACAAGTTCTTCAATAGGTTTAGTTCAGGAACAAACCCAGCATCCTCCTCGCCTGTCCCCAGCCAATCAGACATCCCATCCTCCTCTGATCCAACACTTTCCTGTCACACGCCAGCTCTTTTGTCCTCTAACACAGTCATGGACTCTTCTGGTTCTATGAATCTGTCTTCAACCAAGTCAGGATATGCTGCTGCCCCATACCTCCCTCTCCCACCTATCTGTCTCTAGAAGTCAGGTGAAGAGGCAGCTGGAGAGACTGAACAGGAACAAGGCTTCAGGTCCAGATGGTGTCAGCCCCAGGGTACTGAAGGCCTGTGCAGAGCAGTTCTGTGGGATTCTGCAGCACCTCTTCAACATCAGCCTGGCCCAGGAGAAGGTTCCAGTCCTGCGGGAGACATCCTGCCTTGTTCCAGTTCCAAAGAAAACTCACCCATCAGTCAATGACGACTACAGACCAGTTGCCCTGACATCCCACACCATGAAGGTCCTGGAGACACTCCTGTTGGTCCACCTGAATAAGCAAACTAGGACATATCAGGACCTGCTGCAGTTTGCTTATCACCATGGAGTTGGAGCTGAAGATACCAGCATCCAGCTGCTTCAACCAATCCACTGTCATCTGGACAAAGCAGGCAGCACTGCGATGGTCATGTTCTTTGATTTCTCCAGTGCATTTAACACAATCTAACCTGATGTACTTTGCCAGAAACTCCAGAAGACACAGGTGGGGGCCTCAACTATCGCCTGGACTAAAGACTACCTGACAAACAGACCACAGTCTGTGAGGCTGAAGAACTTCACATCAAACCAGGCGATCAGTAACACTGGAGCACCACAGGGGACTGTACTCTAACTATTCCTTTTCACCCTGTACACCTCAGACTTCCAGTACAAATCAGAGACCTGTCATCTACTTTGCTCTCAGACTGCAGGTTTACTGGTGGTTCCCAGAATATCTAAAATTAGGATGGGAGGCAGATATTTTAGTTATCAGGCTCCTCACCTGTGGAACCAGCTCCCAGCTTTAGTCCGTGAGGCAGACACCTTGTCTACTTTTAAGACTAGGCTTAAAACGTGTTTCTTTAATAGGGCCTATGGTTAAAATTTGATGTTAGCCTAAATCTGGACAAGTGGGGGAGTAGAGGGAGGTGGAGTGTACAGTCGGTAAAGATGGCTCTCCCTTGCCCTGCCTCCATCTAAATAGAATAGATTATCCAGAGTTACTGTATCTCTGTAGTTATGCTGCTATAGGCTTAGACTATTGGAGGATACACTGACCACTTTTCACACTCTACTACCTTCTTCTACAATCTGCTCTTTAACTGTATTATTTTCTGCAATTTCAGGTGTTAACTTTATTTTCTCTATAAGTGTTTTTCTCCCCAGAAGAAGCTACAACGACGTTCTGCTGAGCTGTGGTGGCCTCATGGAGGGGGCCATCGTCTAGCACACTGCTGCTAACCACTTAAACATTCTCCCTCTCCTGATAATAACTTTTTGCCTTCCTTGATGATGGCTGTGCTACTGCTAGTTTATCCGCTTAATTATAGCTCCACTAGGATAAATACAATAAAGTTTATCTCTCGCCAAATAGAACATTTACTTAGAAATCACAATATAACTATAGACACATTACTTTGTCTTGCGTGCGTGCGTGCGTGCGTGCGTGCGTGCGTGCGTGTGTGTGTGTGTGTGTGTGTGTGTGTGTGTGTGTGTGTGTGTGTGTGTGTGTGTGTGTGTGTGTGTCTGCTCTGTCTTCTCGATCCCCAGTGAGTCGTGGTGGATGGCTGCTTATACTGAGCCAGAATTCTCTGGAGGTTTCTTCCTGTTAAAAGGGAGTTTTCCTCTCCACTGTCGCTTTATGCTTGCTTAGTATGAGGATTGCTGTAAAGTCACTGACACTAGTCAGCGACTTGATGCAATTTGCTGGGTTCCTTATATAGGAAACATTATTTCTGATTGGCTTAATGAACTGACCACAATTGGAATGTTTATTATGTGAAGTGCCTTGAGACGACTCTTGTCGTGATTTGGCGCTATATAAATAAAATTGAATTGAATTGAATCTACAGAAATACTCAGATGACTCTGCAGTTGTTGGGTGTATCAAAAATGGACAGGAAGCTGAGTACAGAGAGCTGGTGGAGCACTTTGTGGCATGGTGTGGAAACAATCATCTGACCTTGAACGTGAACAGGACAAAGGAGATGATTTTAGACTTCAGAAGAAACAGGGTTGAGTCAAACACTGTTTCCATCATGAGAGAAGAAGTGGAGGTGGTTGAGGAATACAAATACCTTGGAGTTCACCTGGACAACAGACTGGACTGGAGAAAGAAGAGCCAAGCCGTTTACAAGAAGGGACACAGCAGACTGCACTTCTTGAGGACGTTTAGGTCCTTCAATGTCTGTAGCAAGATGTTGCAGATCTTCTACAAGTCTGTCGTTGAGAGTGTAATCTCTTCAGCCATCGTCTGTTGGGGTAGCAGCATCAGAAGCAGGGACCTGAAAAGGCTCAACAGCCTAATAATAAAGGCTGGTTCTGTTCTGGGACAACTGTGGAACGACTGGAGGAGATAATGAAAAGGATTCTCCAGAGAATCAAGAAAATTATGGACAACCCTGAGCATTCTCTTCACAAGACTGTCCGACAACAGAAGAGTGTCTTCAGTCAGAGGCTTCTTCAGTTTCGCTGAAACACTGACCGCTAATGGAGATCCTTCCTGCCAAGAGCCATTGTAATATACAATAACTCTTTGATGACTTGATTATTATTATTATTCTGAGCTACTACAGCAATCAATTTCCCTCTGGGATTAATGAAGTATTTTTGAATTGAATTGAATTGAAAAAGTGGCATAGATTGCCTTTAAATGGCACGTTTAAAGGTAAGTCACTCTCTGACAATAAAGGCAGTGAATTTCTTAGCAAAATAATGAAAGTGACAACAAATTTGAAAATATCTGGTGTCATAACACGATAAAGTGCATTTTGTTTCCATATGGTAAATTGTTCTGATAATAAGCTTGAGTTATTCTTACCAAATACACTTTATTTTTATTTTTATCTTTTTTTGACTATGCTCATGTGGATTTTGCATAAAGTGGAAATGAAAAAGGTGTTGATCTGGGTGACCAAGTGGAGGTGAGTGCCACCATGACAGGCTATTAGTCATAAGGCTTTAGCCACTCAACTCCTATCACTATAGTAATCCATACCACAGACAACTCCTCTGCACCTTTCAATACCTACATTACATGGAGACACATTAACCCATGCACATCATACTGAGTGGAAAATATCACTCTCGCTGACTTGACATGTGACTTACAACAAGGTCAATCAAACATGACAAGGAAAGTGAATGCTTGAGTTGATCAATGGAGATTTAAAGCACTGCCGAACCCTCTAGTTCTGATTCCTTTTACCTCACACCTCAAAGTTTTCCTCAGAAAACCCAAGAAAGATGTTCATTCAAATTGTTTTTATTGCTTCTTTGCATCAGTCACATCGACATCTCAAGCAGCGTTTTATTTGACAAACCAAAAAGCGAACGCCATTTAAAAAGAGATTATCACAGGATGTTGTGGAGTTCTCTGAGTTGCTTGGGAACAAAGAGCCAATCATGTTCTTTTCTTTTCTAGCCACAGGGGAACCAGTTTGGAGTTAATTGCAGTGAATCCAATTTTTTAATTAAAACGAACATCATGACGATTTAACTGAATTGGGGTTTGTTATTGCTATGTCTTTCTCTCAACCTGTCTCATTTTCCCACCCCTGCAGGACATCTTGAAAGAGTCCTGTTGTTTTATTTTAATTGGGACAGTGATGCAATATGCCTACTCCATGCTGGTCTTTTCAATCTATATCCTGGCACACGTGTGCATGTGTGCATGTGTGTGTGTGTGTGTGTGTGTGTGTGTGTGTGTGTGTGTGTGTGTGTGTGTGTGTGTGTGTGTGTGTGTGTGTGTGTGTGTGTGAGAGAGAGAGAGAGAGAGAGAGAGAGAGAGAGTTAATGTTTGTGAGTGCACGTCTACATTATGCTGCGTTGAATGGCTTTCAAAATGAGGTGAAGATAAATAGTTAAGGGTATATATCAGTGAAACGTTGACATGAATAAAAGTTTGCAGGACTCAAATCTTGTTGCAGAAGAAGAAATGCGAGCAATAACTTTAGGCAGACTAGTAATTCTGCTGATCACACTCAGGTAGTTGATCTTCTGTGGTACGTTTTGCATCTACTTTGACAAAACTAAAGAGACAAACACAAATATCATCAAAATCTAAAAAAAAAAAAAGTTTTCACATGGTGACATACACACCATAAAATTAAGATCCTTAGAAATTCTATATTTGAGATGCAAGCATCGAACCTGCTTTGTGTTGGAGTCGTGAAGCCCTGCTCCGACTATTAAACACTCTATGAACATGTCTTTGCCACATATGATTTCTATGTAAATTTACCGATGCAGTAAAACAATGTAACTTGCAAAAGAAATCTAAAATACCCTTTGAAAAATCAAATATATAGTAAACTAACAAAGTTTTATTTATATAGCACTCATCACAGAAGTACAGCGATGCTTCCTGGAGATAAACAAAGCAAAGCAAATCATAATGTCATTAGATCTAAATGCTATAAAAAATACAGCAAATAACCTGAAATCAACTTAAACACAACTTTGAATCAAAGGGTCAATGTCTACTTTTTACCACTGGTCTCTGGAAATATTCATCAAAATGTTGTTGAAAATGAATTAAATGATGTCCAGTTTTTTTTCTTTTTTTTTTTTTTTTTACAAATATTGACGGCTTGTAACATACAGTATAACCATACAAATCTGGTCCAACATATATGGGAGTGGGTCTAATCTCCAGGCAACACCATATTAGATCCCATGCTTCCTTCTACGAGGGCCCGTGAGGACAAAATATAACAAACAGTAACAAAATATTCACCATTCATAAATGTTGTTGTTTTACACATTTGCCTCTTCACTTGTTGCCAGTGATGAAAGTTTGTCTGATGTGCTTGTCATTGTGAACAAGGGATTTTTGACCCTAATGGTCATCCGTTTGTAAAGTCTTACTCGAACAAAAAAATGTTGCTTACTTGCAATGATTTTGGTATGTGCTGCCCCCTACCGTCGGGGAAAATACACACCGTCACTTTAAGCATAAAGCTCTGCGGTAAAAATGTCTGTTTTCTTTGACCACGCTAATGACGGAGCTTTTAAACTGCAGGTCAGGAAAGAAGAGGGCAGGGACTTTTATGAACAGAGACAGCAGCCTCGTCGTTTCAGAGCTGCTTTTGTTTGCCCGCTTTACTCCGCTTTACTCGGAGTAACAAATGTGGAGAAGACAACAGAGACAATGTGACATTTATCACTCCACTTTTGTTGTGGCAATCCCTGTGATTTGTGAAGTCTGTGGAAGGAGAGATAGCATAGCTATGGGCATGGACTCCCACTAGTCTAATAATATCTCAGTAATTAGCACATGCTTTGATTATAAAAGGTCAAAAACTCAGCCTAACAGAACATCGTATGAAGTGTATCATGGGAGGCTTGTTTAACTGCATTTCCTTTTAATTTAAATCCAGGCGTGTAATCCTTTATATCGTCATGTTAAGTCAAAAGGTGCTGTGTGAGACGATGCTAATCAAGGGAAGGCTGTAAGTTTCTTTAGACTTTCTTCGTGTGTGTTTTCAGAAAATGGATAGGAGTTATGCAAGAACATTTAACTGATAAGAGATTTGTTGGATTTCTTAAAAAAGTTCAGAAGTACTTGAAACACTGAAAGATTAAATTATACAACTGCACAGATTCTCCTCTGTTTTGTTTGTGTTAATTAGATGTAAATTCATCCTGTCACAGCTTCCAAAATGCTGAATCCATTTGGGTAAACAACTATTGTATACATAATACAGATATGCACATTAGGATTTTATTTAATCATTATGTTTATTTTAATGAATCAATCAGGCCAAGGAGTTTTGTCTGCACTGTTTTTTGCCTTGCTGGATGAGAGCTGAAGATTTTTACAGCCGCCTGCTTAGGTCAGTTGACAAATGTTAAACTTACATTTGGTGTGAGTGTGTTTGAACAGTTTTTTGTGTTTACAGTATGCAACCTGCTCCCTCTCATCCACAGAGCGCTACTGACCTTTTGCACACGATGTCATGCCGCTCATGGGACTGGCCACTTTGCCTTGATGGTTGGTTGAAACTCCTGTGAAATTAGTAAATTCAAACCAGTTTGTAGCATTTTATTGCTTTTATTTGGTGGATTTTACAGTAAGCTGGTAATAGTTTGCTGCGCTAACAGTCAAGGATGTAAATTCAACTTGTCTTTTGTTTTAAATAACTTTGGAGACTGAGGATGAAGATAAACTGCAGCGATCAATCAAACAGACTTTAAAATCGTGTCCAGTATTTATTGGTTTAACATGAACTGAAATAATAAGTACGTGGGAGCAGGGGATTGTGTGTTGGAGACATTAAAGTGTACAAAGTCAAACTGCATAAAGTCAAACCAGTACAAAGTACACGGTAATTTGCATAATGTTTACTACAGTTTAAGTATAATAATTTCAGAAATATGGGTTCAGTGAGCTATTTCCAAAGACTGTGTACTGTTATTCTTAAGCCTCCTTTCCACCAGATGCAAATGCAACATGTAACAAAATTGAAGCATTTTACACGTGGGCTTTCTTCTCACTGAAAGCGATTCTGACACAAAACGGCAGCAAAAACATTCCACAAAGCTGATTCTGTGAGGTCACAAAATCACGGGAGGATTGCGACATCAGGCGTGATTCCAGAAATCCACACAATAACAAGCAAGGAGAAAAACAGCTGTGCGTAAAAGTCTCTTTTTTTACATCAGCTACGGGGGTTTCACTGGAATGGATTTAGAAAGTTTCCGTTTTACACTGCCTCTGTGATTTACTTCCTGTCTGGCCTGATTCAAACTGCAGAGTTTGACGTGTTTTGGAAGCGTAGTGTGTAAAAAAAATGTACTCGAAACGTTATGATAGTGTCCCTTTGCTTCTGGTACGTGTCCAAAACATTCCACACTGCTGCTGGTGGAAAGAAACCTGTCCACTATATCAGCAGCTAACTGCTGAAAAGTACGTGTCGCAGCTGTTTCACAAAGCTTTAATGTCTGGTGAAAAAGAGACAAGTGATAGTTACTTGCATTTAAGTGACTGTGTGTATTTTCCCGGGCGATAGGATGCAGACCTAAATAATTGCTAGCAAGCATAATTTTTGTGTTCAAATTAGACCTTACCAACTGATAGCCATTAGGGTCAAAAATCCCTGGGAGTGCAACCTCCAGCTAAATAAAAAGATCATCAGATTCCCTTTCATCACTGGCAACGAGTGAGGAGGTAAATGTGTAAAGCAGCGATGTTTATTAATGATGACACTTTTGTAACCATTTGTTACAAATCAGTAAATGCATAATGTCCTCACGGGCTTCTGCAGACGGAAACCAATATGGCGTCGCCCAGAGACTTTAACCCGCTCCCATTTATTTTAGAACAGATTTTTATGATTATATGTTATGAAACTGCTGAAAATTTTCAACAACTGGGCATAGTTTCATTCATTTACAATAACAGTTAAATGGATATTTTGAGATTAATGGTAAAAACTACACTTTGTCACTTTAAGTGCCTTTTACCTGCCTGTTGCTCCAACACATATTCACCTACTCCTATTATCTGAAATACAACCAGTGTTTTTTTATTCAAGAAAGGTCAATCAGATTTGACGGTGCATTTTAATAATTGTCCTGCGTGTCATGAATTATGTTGTATCTCTTTAAGAAATCACCGTAATGCATTCTACTCATTTTCAGTGACAATTCATGTTCCAACAACACGTCTATCTGTATGGGAGGATTCCCTACAAGTCTTTTGAATCCATCGTGGCACACATAAAACACCAAAGGATGCAACGCTCTGAATAAAGCTTTTGGTCTTCACAGATCAGAAAAGTAAAGCAGGCTGCTGTGAGCACATTCAGGGCACCGGCTGCCTATAGACGGTGCTCCGCTTAAGCTAAAGGGCTATTTTAAGTCTCCCTTTGCAAATACACCAACAAACATAGAGGGGAGCCCGCATGGGAGTACATTGTGTAAACAAGTGGGTATGATGCACCAAGTACAATCTCACTTTTTGTCTTTCTGAAAATATGCTTCTTTCATCTGAGGCAAACAAGCAGATCAGCCAGCGCCTACACTTGTGCACATCGCACATTAATTAACACGTTCATTTATGATGTTTAATCTGAGCGCAAACAGAAAATACAGCAAACAAACAAAGGGGAGGCCAATATTTTGCTGTTGTTTTGTTTGTTTATACAGAGCTACATTTAGTTGTGAAATCATATCTGCAGAAAATTGGTTTGCACAACATTGTCCTGATTTCTTCCTCCTTCTTTCTTTTCTCAAAGAAAAGAGATATTTCTGCTTTAATGATCTCGGAATGCATTAAATATCTAGGTTATGTGCATTTTTGCTTAAAAGTGAACAGAGCGAGGAAAAGTTTTGTTTTGTTTTTGTCAGATGACGATTTTAAACCATGCCCAGCGATCGATTAAAGATTAAAATATCTGTTTTGGTCAGCAGTTAATGGGAGACTACATCCAACAGGTTTTTTTTTTATCTTCCCGTTTTAAAAAAAGGGTCATCAGTGGGGTTGTTTAGTGCCATTCATTCATCAAAAGCATCCAAAATGTACAACCATATACAGGAAATGTTTATCGAGCCCTGTGACCTGAGCTCTCTGTTTATGATCAAAGAACAGTGGAACCTGAGAGAAACATGATGCCTGACAGCTCCAGTGTCCTCCTATGAGTAGCTGAAGTTTCACAATTATTGCTGACCCATCCATCATCCATCCATTTTCTGAACCCGCTTGTCCACGCAGGGTCTCAGGGGGAGCTGGTGCCTATCTCCAGCGGTCAACGGGCAATCACGCGGGGTACACCCTGGACAGAGAGCCAGTCCATCGCAGGACAACACAGAGACACACAGGACAAACAATTATGCACGCACACACACACCTAAGGACAATTTAGGCAGACCAATCAACCTAACAGCCATGTTATTGGACTGCGGGAGGAAGCCAGACTACCCGGAGAGAACCCACGCATGTACGGGGAGAACATGCAAACTCCATACAGAAAGACCCCAGGCTGGGAAGCGAACCCAGGACCTTCTCATTGCAAGGCAACAGCTCTAACCACTGTGCCACTGTGCAGCCTATTGCTGACCCAGTAAAGTTTTAATAAATAACAATAATTGAATAATTAAAAGTGCTACTTTACAACCTAAAGACACTTTATCGACCACTCTAATGTTGCAATTGACGAGAAAGGTCAGAGGAACACGGTAGCTCATTCATGAGGATTTTACCCCAAATATCTTTTCATGAGTTTATGACAAATTATTTTAATCCCATTTTCCGCTAAATGCAGAAGGGAGAAGAAAAATTGTCTTAAAAAATGTAACGGAATCATTAGAAAAGCCATTTTCTCTAAGTGTTTTATACGAAAAACTGCTAACGCTGTGGTTATATTTAAATATTAGCTCCATGCAGGTGCAAAACACAAACATGTGATGAAGAGTATTTTTACAAATGAAGTGACAAGGCCATGGAAATGACTTTGATCAAACTGATGTTGCAAAAAGATGAAAAGGAGCTTTCACATCTGGGGGGAAGTCCAATTTAAAAAAGCACAAAGAGACAGGAAGAAGGAAAAGTACAGACGAGGAGGACACAGACGCGTATGACACAACATTTCAGTCAAGATGACACAAAGTTACCACTTCCTGGCCTTAAAAATAACATAACAGTGGAACAAAAATAGACCAGAAAGCTGCTGTCTTGTTTAAATGTCAGAGTACGGCAAAGTGGGTTTATTTAAAGTTACTCAGCTGCATTTAGGGTCAACCGTTTCTTATTGCACAAATAAAAGTTACACCTATAAACACAACCACATTAGTGCTATTTCATTCTCGGGTCTGTACACTCAAAAAGGTCTCAATTATACTCAAAACTGTCAGTCAGTTTTGACAGCAGGAGAATCTCACCTCTGACAGCCTGCAACAGATGAAACTATGACCTTCTGTCTTTTGTAATTGTAAAAAAAAAGAAGAAACAATCTCTTCTCCAGCATGTTCACCTCTTCTGATTTTTTTTTCATCCACTCTTGAATGGTAATTAAATTAATTCTCTCTTTTTTTCTTCCCCTCGCTGTGTTTTCTGAAGACTTTTGTGTTACTGGAGATGGGGGAGGAGTGACGCTTCTAATCTTGCGCAGCTTCGTATCTAGCAGGAGACGTATGAAATGAGAGGAAAGGGAGGGGATCGTTATCAGTGTGGAATTAGTGCTTCCCTCTGCTCCGTCTAGGAAGTGTGGTGATTCCATTATAAGAGAGAGGCCTTCAAAGGGGCCAACGCAGCCAGAGGACACCTTGGGAGGAAAGACAGGACTGTGTTGAGGACCAGGATGGAACCTTGCTGAACCAGCATTCTGCAGAGCAAGATCACAATCAGGCATTTGCAAAAGGCCTGCACAATTACCTCCTAAATAAAGGTCAGTGCTACATGAGCCCAACACGTGCATCAAAGCGAAATTGTGGTTATTATGAAAATAAATTGAAATAGGATTATTTTTTTCACCTTTTTTTACTACCTATGAATTTATGATGGGTATAAGATTTATACGCACGTCCAGCTAATAGGTGGCGCTTAGCAAAGGAGTGCGGGTCACACGTCTTGAATTCCTATAAAGATAAGGTTTGCTGTAATTCTTTTCCATAAAAAGACAAAGAATTAAGGGAAAAATAATTAACACTATTACAACTAATGTAGTCTGGGGATTATCATTATTATTTTTCCTTTTTAATTATTATATGAAAGTGTACAAATTTAGAGAGGTGCATCAGATGTTGAGTCTCAGCCTCAAGCATACACTCATTTCAGAAAGAAAAAAGGGTTGTTTTTAAAGGAACTCAGGCTATGAGGACGTGTATGGCCTAACAAGCCACAATTTTTTCTGTTGTACCAAACTGTTGTTAGAAACACACAAAATATTGCTGTTTATTCATAAATCTCTAATATTTAGTACATTTTTTTACATAAGTAGGACACCATGTTTTCCGCACGCAATGCACTCTGGGGGCGATGACGTATATTGGTTGCTCTTGGCAGAATAGCTATTGACGCTAGTGTTTGTTTACACACTCACCGTATTAATAACTAAGTAAAATGCTGCATTGTGCTGCTTTTGGATGTAATTTCCAGTCAGAGGGCAACAAGGGGAGTGATGTGAGTTTACACAGTTTTCCCACTGGCAAGAAGAGGAGACAGCAGAGGGAAGATGCCTGTGGACAGATACAACTTCCCAAAGATCCGCGGCTGTGTTCCCAACATTTTTCTCTTGATGCATTTGAGGCTAATAGTCGACCACAACCACTTAAAGAGCTCACCAGAGCGGCTGGGTATAAGAGAAGGCGGAAACTAAATGCTTTACCCACCATTTTTCAACACAAGGAGCCTAAACGCCCTAGGAGAGACAAGAGACGCTGGACGCTCTCCTGTGCCGACAACCCGCTCCTGCAGCTGCCGCTTCTGACACGTTCAGCTAACCATCGGACACGCCACTTGTTATGGATGAAGCTGAACATTCACCTCTCCCGTCAGTAAAACAAGCAGTAAGTGTAGCAATACAGTGTTCTCCAAATATATAGCCGCAAAAATGATTAAAGTCATTTCACTGAATTTCCTAATCATCTATAAAGCACACAACAGCTCTGGATGCTAATATTCTCTAAAATCATTCATAATTGAATATGTTACGGCTGCCAGCCTGGCCAGTGGATGAGTCAAGATCACCCCTCCCCCCTCTTCCAGGCTGCTGAGGAGCACAGCTGAGCTGAATTCTGCTGATTACCAACACCTGGATAAAAAGGCTGTGCCTTCAGCAGTCTGGGGCCCTGTCCACACGTAGCCGGGGATCTGCCAAAACGTAGATATTTTTCTACGTTTTGGCCTGTCATCCACACGAAAACAGAGTTTTTTCACACGAAAACGAATCTTCTTAAAAACTCCGGCCAAAGTGAAGATCTGCGTTTTCTCCATTTTGGGTGTCTGCGTGTGGACGGACATAACCGGAGTTTTAAGGTCCGCAACGTCACTTTCCGCGACAAAAAAATGCTGACATCACGTGTGCGACCTGTGTTTACACTTGCCGGCATCATGGAAGCCCTCAGAGCTGCGCTCTGTCACTACCCGATCCATCAATTGTCCAAGCGCTTTTTGCTTGTTTGTTTTTGCAAGCGGAATTACTGCTCCTTGCGGAAGACCACAGACGAAGGACGAGGTTAAGAACGGGGGAAGTACTGCCGCCTACAGGTCTGGCATGTCCTTAACAACGTATTTATCGGGTACGTGTGGACAGAGTTTTTTTTTTTAAAACGCGGTGGTGTGGATGCAAGTTTTTGGAGGGGCGGATATTCGTTTTTAAAAAACCCCGGCTACGTGTGGACTAGGCCTGGGAGGCAGCAGTGCAGGGTTTCTGCTCTCCTCCAGGCCTCAGAGTTTGTTTCAAACCCCTTCGTTCTTGAAGAGTTTTAACTTTCATAGTTTTAGCTCCGAGTTGATGAGCTTTAAAGAGTAAAAGCTCTGAGTGATCCAGAGGATGCAATTTTATTGACTTTGGTTTTAAAACACCTGTTTGGTAAAACTTTTAACAAATGTTTTAACCAGGTGTTTTATGTCAACAGATTGTTTTAGAACTTTTATCAACTCTGTAGATTTTGAAACACCTTCACTTTTGGTGAAACTTTTAATAAGTTTTAACCAGGTGTTTTTAATGTTGGCAACTGCTCTTTTAATGTTAACCTTTTTGAGAGTTTTCTTAGTTTTGCATTATCTTAATAATGCTTGCCATCTGTTTGCTCTTGTTTTTAGAACCTTTTACATCAATTAAAACCATTTTATCTCCATTGTCGTATTTCTTATGTTACTCCCACCTTCACATTTTAACATCTCCTGTCGGGGACGTAACAAATAAGTTTGATCACACGATAGTTTACCGTTAACTTCTGCTGAGAAAAACGTGAGCTCTTAACAACAAACACCCCCCCTCTCGATTACCATGGAGACGCATTTCCCGCACATGCACCACTGGTTTTGTCCTGCTCTCGCTTCATCCTGCCCTTCATTTTGATGCTCGTTTTGTGAAACATCATCGGTGATGTCCTCGTTAATGTTTCACTCTGGTTCAAAGTGAAAAGGATGAACAGATGGCATGCTGATGCCACTGAACAGTCCCTACAGGATCCCAAAGCCGCGGTGCAACAGAGGTACAACCATATGACGTCACTACCAGAGTGCAATGCGACGCTAACAACAACAACAAACGAGTTAAACTATTTTTACAAATTTTATAAAAATGAAGACGTTAAGGTTTTTTACACCACTTTAATATAACTGATACTAACATTTATCTTTCAAGAACCACAAAGTGTTGCAACCTGGGTTCCTTCTAAGAGTTTTTAATTGTCTTATTTTCCTCTAGATGTTCCTGGTCCCTTGTCTGCTTCTGTTTGGCTCATGTCTTTATGCCATACCATACCATTTTATTTATAGAGTGATTTGCAGCATTACAACAGATGACAGCGCTGCACATTAATAAAACAACACAAGTCAACATAGGTCATAAGAATTGAACGAACAAAGAAGTAAAAACCAAACAAGGTGCAACATTCATTCTCTAATTATTGATTCCCTATATTATCATTTCATTGTGTTTATTTCTTAATTCTAATTTTGCTTATAATTTTTTCTTGCACTAAGTACCACAGCAATTTGCCAATGCTGTGATTCTCGCACATACGGCAATAAAACTCTTGTGATTCGAACAACCGAGGGAGAAAAGAGGATGACAAAGTATGATTTAATGCTGAAGGCAGGTTTATGAGTTAAAAGCTAGAAAGATGCTGTGTGTTTTCGGATTTGATTTAAAATGGAAGCTTGCTTTCCTAACCTGGAGAGGCAGTGAGTTCCAAAACTTTAGGGCACTGATAGAAAAAGCCCCTTCCCCACGAGACTTTAAACATGCCTTAGGGACGGTGAGGAGGAGCTGATCTTCAGACAAAAGTGCACGAGGAGGGTGGTAGTAATGAAGCGGCTTGCTCTGATGGGGGGAGCTGACAGTTCAAAGATGGGAGTGCAAGTAGCAGAATTTTGATATTGATCCTGAACTGAATGGGAAACCTGTGATGTGCTGAGCCTACGTAGGTGCTTTCAAGAGTTAGTTTTGCTTTCCTTCTACAGAGACATCATTTAATTACACATCAGCACCATTAGTGGTGCATTATCCTGACATTTTTACAGCCACCGAACTTGAGTGTTTTTCTGAATAAGTTACCAGGTTCACACTGGGGACTGGGTGTCTATTGAAGTGGGCCTACAAGGGCTCTAGAGTTACAGAAGACTGGCATTGTGGTTTAAATGATCTGGCCCTGCGGAAATGTAGAATGAGAGAGAGAGAGAGAGAGAGAGAGAGAGAGAGAGAGAGAGAGAGAGAGAGAGAGAGAGAGAATCACCATTTACGCTTCACCTTTTATATTTAATTGGTTTCTACTTTCTCTTTCTACTAAAAACTTCTGAAGTCATAGCAGAATGATTACAATGAAATAGAAAATAGGAACAATGGAAAAATCAGCATTTTATTGTTTCCAGTAGATTAGCAACAACCTCCAAATATGTGATGTTTTTTTGTGCTGCCTAATTATTGAAGTTGTGGTTCATTAAAAATTTGGCAGTAGTCATAATGTTATGACAGAACAATGTAGCTGTGTGAGGCTTCTGCACATTTTATTGCATGAGCTAATGTCTGTTTGTGTTGTAAAGCACCTTGGAGGGTTGTTGAATACTGGCAATTCACCGTTTTAATTAAAATGTGGAATTTTAGCAACTTATTTAAATGTGTACTGTCCACATTTTCATGTAATCATATTTCAATAAAGCTTTGAGAATACATTTATTCATTCATTGTCTGCCACTTATCAGGTCACATAGTGAGGTAAAAGATCCAGAGTGGATACATCCCTTTCCCCAGTTAACATTTCTAACTTTTCTCAAGGCATCTAAGGCCTGAAAGTGTATACCGTAAATCCTCTAATATTAGCCTGCATTTAATTAACTGCCGGGTATCATATTTTGGCCGGTGTTGGAGTCGGCGGAGGTGAATAATGGCGTTTTTTTTATTGTGGCCGGGTGGAATGTGGTAACAAGCAAGTGCCACGGGGGGGCGGCTGTGTCATCCGTCTTACTTTTGATTTGCCAGTGATAGACCGCGAGGGTAACTTTAACCGTGCGGAGACGAAGAGGAGGCGAAAATTTGATATCAAGTTCAAAGAGAAGGTACTGATTATGCTGCAGAACACTCTGGGGAGCAGTAGGGGTTGTATGAACTAGTCACTAGTCGACTTCACCGCTCTATAGTGACTTTTTGTGCCTGTCATTGACTAGTCGCTGTCACGTGATAATGACTGGCAAGATGCAGTCCTCGGAAAAGACAGCAGCCTGCTGTCAGCAGGTGACAAGCTCCTGTGTATCGGGAGGCAACGCGCTGTGCCAGAGCGTCGGTACCGACACCTGCCGTAAAACGGACATTTAACCAAATTGTGACATTTACCTTCTTGCAATTTAACATTCCCCTCACCCCCATCCTAACCTTAACCAGCTTGCGCATGCAAAGCTCTGATTGTTGACGCGCTCCAGACATCTGCGTCCTGAGCACGGCCACAGTAACATTATCAAATCAGGTGTCGCCACCTCAAAAACTAATTTAACGCGATCGTTCATGTTGGCTCATTTCCTTTTATGTTTTCTGTCTTTTATTCTTTTATTTGTGCCTGATGCGTTTCGCTGATGTGGATCGGGGCGCATCACCTGTTTTGTCCTTGGTGACGCACCTAACTGATGTGGCTGGCGAGCACTCCACTGTTTTTGTGGTTGGTAGATCTTTTAGAACTGCAGTTCAAAGGTAACTCATGAGGTGAATATATATGAACCCAGGTAGCAGTTTTTCTTTAGGATTGAGAGGAGATGCAGGAAGATAATAAACAGGCAGGACAGAAAAATAGTCGAATAAAAACAAGTTAGTTTTTGTACCTGGCAACAAACAGACACCATTGAAGGTAATCAGAAGTGAGGAACAGAAAAGGAAATAATTATTTTAATGTTTAGAGCAGCAGGAACTCTGAGGGGCTACAGGCGCATCAGTGAGTTTGCGGGTGCTGAAGCAGAAACTACCGTTGTTAAAAGAAATGTGTTTAACTTTGAAAATGTGGGAGCAATTTTAATTGTCAAAAACTCCAGCAAACCATGTCACTTTGCTCAAATAGAAATAGAGGCCTGCCTCTAATTCTGGTCCTCCTTCCAATAAAGGCCTGGAGCTTGATGAGCTTGAGTCAAATACAGGCCTGGGCCTGTATTAGAGGATTTACGGTACTCTGTAATTCCTTCAGTGAGTTCTGGTTCTACTCTGGGGTCTCCATCCATGGGGATGTTACTGCAAAACCTATAAATGGAGGCGATCAAGAAGCATTCTGGTTTGATGCCAAACCCCTTCAGTTGATTATTTTCAATGGAGATCAGCAGCTCTAATCTGAGCTGGATGGTGGAGCTCTTCACCCTGTCCCTAAGGCTTATCTAAGCTTTCCTATGGAGGACACCCATCCAAGCAACATGTATCCCTTTGCTGAATCGATGTGCTAAAGGGGCAGCAGCAGCTCAACAGGTTGAGTGGGTTGTCCAGTAATCGGAAGGTTGCAGGTCCGATCCCAGCTCCGGACAGAGAATTCTGCTGTTGTGTCCTTGGGCAAGACACAACCCACCTTGCCTGCTGCTGCTGGTTGGAGTGACCGGTGGTGCCTGTGCTCGGCAGCATCGCCTGTCAGTTCGCCCCAGGGCAGCTGTGGCTACATCATAGCTCATCCCCACCAGTGTGTGAATGTGTGTGTGATTGGATGAATGACACACTGTAGTGTAAAGTGCTTTGGAGTCCTTACTCTGAGAGGTGCTATACAAGTGTGGGCCATTTATCATTCAAAGGGCATTTAAGAGGCAACGGGGAAAGTGGAGTTAGCAGACAGAGATTTTAAGACCTTGATGAAGTAAGACTTTAAAATCTAAGATACCTCAGGGAGCCTGGGGAACCTACTGTACTTGATGCCCAAAAAGGCAACAAGAAGGGGTAGCAGTGGCTCAAGAGATAGATCGGGTTGTCTAGTGATCAGACGGTTGCAGCAGTTGTGTCCTTGAACAAGACACTCATCCCGCCTTGCCAGCTGGTGGTGATCAAAGGGACCGGTGGCAGTTTATCAGTCTTTCTTCCATCAGTGCGCCCCATAGCAGTTGCAGCTACATAACTCATCATCAACAGCATGTGAATGACTGTGTTGTGAAGTGCCTTGGGGGGTTGTATAACTCTAAGAAGGGGCTATATAAATTCATGCCTTTTACCATTGCCTGCTTCACATGGGACCCCCCACCAAAAGACAAAATTCAAGGTCAGGTGACCTGGAAACCAGGTGTAGCAGGTGGGTAGGGGCATGTGGTCATGCAGATTTTTAGCATCATAAAACCAAATAAAAAGAAACTCCTTCAGATCTAAAACTTACATTGTACTTTAAAGGGACTTTACGGACTTTGGAATTTTTATGCTCGCGATTGCCCCCTCAGGCCAAAAGCGTAACGGCAGCTTCAATAGTAGGCTTGTGCACGAGGCGCGCATGCTGTACGTGCACGCTCCTTAACGAAAATAACAGCTGAGACAGTCCCGTGTGTGGCCTGGAGGACAGAGTACAGGAGAACACACAGCTACTTAATTAAATAATTTGGTTCTGTACCTTTCTCTTCAGCACAGCCGACAAAGGTTTATGATGGGTCAGTCCTCCTGCATGCTCAGATCATTCCCTTCCCTTGCTTGAAAATTTGTTCCAAAATGAAAGTTGAACCCACATCTTTTTTACCTGTGAATTCAATGCCGTTCGGTGAGTCTCAAATAAAAATTTGGGCATCTTGCTGTAAAAAAATATACCATTAATGTAAAAAAGAAACTCTAAGTGAACTATGTTCACACCCAGAATCGAATCCAGGTCTTCTGCATGGGAGCCAGACATCTTACAAGGTGAGCTACACTCTAGTACCATTTACAGTGTCTGTAACTTTTATATCCTTGATGACACCTGAAACAACGTCAAACCAAAAAACGGTTCAAAGCGAAAATGGCTATTTTGTTGCTAATTTGCAGGAAATATCTAGAAAAAAGTTCTATAGAAAGTAGCTAAGGGTCCACAGAAATGTAGCTAGGTTCGTCACGAGGCGTTAGGAACAGCGACAAAGTCGCTGAGTTGGCACTCTCTCAGCTGCTAAAGCTACGGATAGCAAATGCTACGGGCTATGCCTGAGCGTGAACGTGCATAAAGCAGCCTGCTCGACCCGAGCAACTCTCTTTTTCTGTGATTTTACAGAAAAACAGGCAATCACAGTAAAAATGCCAGGGCTCATTCTACAGGACCAGGGCATTGCAGGAGAATGTATGAAGAAGAAATGTATTATTTCTATAAATGTTTTGGCTGTCAAACTTCCATAATGCCCTTTTAAAGAATATAAATCCCAAAAAACATATTTGATTATTTTTTATCCGGTGAATGAGTGGATGCAGAGAAAAACCGTAGATGCTGCTTCAGCACTAAACTTCCAAATAGGTTCACTAAAAACCAATAATGATGAAAGCAGTAATTCTATATTGTTCAGTCTGGAAAAGTGGGAAAATCTTTCTTCCTTGTGCTATTCTTTTGACCTTAATCTATGATAACCGTAGGAACGACCCAGTGGATGTAGACCTTCTTGTCTTCAAAGTGATAAAAGCTCCTCATTGAAACTGGAATAAAAGTCTCAAATCAGATGAATGAGAAACACAGCATGGAGAGAACAAGGGAAGAACGATGACTATTGATTCTGAAAATGGTAAAGAGTTTATTGATGGAAAATGGAATTTTTTTTTCTGTTTCCTGAAACCACATGACCTTCACTCACCCAACACATCCACAAAGGAGCTCAGTGCAGACTTGTATTCAATGCAGTATAAAAGACCAACGTTAAAAGATGTCTGCATGGGGAACTGCATGCATGCCCATATGTATACACACAGACAGACAAACATAATTTCCATATTTCCTGCCGGGTGACAAAAGAGTAAAAAAAGAGAGGGGTATTGGGCATATAAAATCCTCATAAATAAATGACAATGCACAACTTGCCCTGGAAAAAGAAACATAATTTTGTGTTTGTATTAAATTCAGGCGGGTAAAATTTAATCTCCCTTTTAATACCTTGCATTGTATAAACAGGAGAGAGGTTGCTGAAATATAAATATTAGGAATGTAACCTTATGGAAATCGATTTAGCATTGAAAAAAAATATTATCTCTGCCTAGTTTTTACTAATGCAACTCCAGACATGTTGCCACTATCAATGAGATAATCCCCCTATTTTTCTTTTTCTTTTTTGGTCATAAGAAATGTAATCTATAAGAAAAGTTAAATTACTTTAGATAAATCCAGCAAAGCAAATGAAACTGTTGCTAAACAGATTGGGATCAACAACTAGCATTAAAAAGTTCCTATATCAAACAAAACAAACTCACACAAACAGAGAAAAAGTACTAGGAAGCATCTGAAGATGAAGATGTTTTAAAAGTTGTTATGTGACACATCTAAAGATGATAATATGGTTGTGCAAACACAAGGGACGTGTGGTCGGACATATGAGTGAATAACCTCAATTGCAGTTTAGGGCAGTATGCTTTGTGTTACAAATCTAAAGTGATTGTTGAGTAGGCAGATTTTTTTTCTTCTTCTTTTGGCTGAACATCAGAGTGCTCTTCTGTTATATCATACTGTAAATGGTTGAGCCACAAAACCAAACAATTCAGCCAACAGACTAATCACTTGGGTTGGTAAACCAATCCTCCGCGGACGCACACCGCAAGTATAAATGTGTGTCTGCAGCCCCCGATTATTTATTCATTTTGTTTGATTCAGGATGATGTTCCTCCCTTGGATTACAGTCGCCCCCCCTTCCCCCTATCTGACGGGAGCGCTGGCACTATGCCCTCTGTTTAAGATATCAAAGATTTGCGGGATCTCGTTGCCTCGTGTTTGCTCGCCGAGGGAGTTTCACTAAACATGAAATGGATAAACCCACAGTGATGTATTGTTTGGGGGGAGAGGTGAGAAAGAAGGAACAAAACAAAATGAGAAGAGGGGTTGAAAAATGAAAAGATTAAATGGGGTTCTTCTGTTTCAGAGCGAGAAGAGCTGCTGCATCCAGAAGCTGCTGCCTTTCCTGGGATGTAGGCGCGTGGTGGTCTCAGGAGAGCAAGCCTGTGGGAACAAAGACTTTAAAATATCACTGGAGAGGTCTGGTCAAGCCTGTGTGTTTCTGCAGTCTTTCTATATTACAGTGTCACTTAATTGATTTTCCCTTCACGTTATGAGTTGCAAGACAAAAAGAGCAGCTAAATTTAGGAAAGCACAGACCATTAATTCTGAATAAGTTTTTTGGGCTTCCCTTTTCTTGTAATTCTACTGAAGCAAGATGGGACGCAAATACTCACCTGATGACCCAGTGTAACGTACCAGTGGTCACATTTTCCCTAACAAGTTGACTGGAAGTTAACCTTTCATTTGCAAACACGAAAACACCATCTGTCTTCCCTCCAGATCCAAAACAAAGCTCTGCCCCAGTTCTTGTTACTGCAAAGAAGCCATAACATCTTTGTTCAAGGCCTCAAGCAGAAGTCAGACTGCTGCATCTTCACTCAAAACAAAGTGATTTCACCCACCTTAAATGTAACTTTACAATTTATAAGTTGAAATAATCAAATGTGTTGAATGAACAAGATGTTTAAATCAAATGTTTGAATAATCTGTGCTTTAATCAATATCAGTATACTCATACACATTATAATAACATTCACTTCACATAAGACTTTTAAAACATTCTCATTCACAAAGAGTTAACCATCCTTGTATCTGAAGGAAGGAGGGACTTCTGAGGTAATGTTTTGATAATGCCCTCAAACGTGTCAAATTCTGATTTGCCGAATTTATCAACAATGTGATTTTGAAAAAACAAAATTGTTTCTGGAATTAATTTAGTTTAATGCTGACTCCCGATTAGGCCAAATCGGGGAAAAAGCATTTTGAAACCCTCTTCTCCTTTGACCTCAAGTCAAAACCTCTCTGTAACGCTATGAGTGATACAGGCACAAAAGGCTCTTCTAAGAGCCAACAAACCGCCTTAGACGCAAACAAGCATTCCAACTTCCTGCCATCACCTGGCGAGATCTCAGACTAGATGTGGCCTATCGGAGCTTATCTACAGGTTCCTGATACTGAGAGGTTCACTACATCGGCAGTGTCCATCACAACCTCTTGACCCCCTGGATTGCACGAGAATCTCCATGCAAGGCATGCGTAGACTTGGCACAGATTGCGTTGGATGGTTTTATAAATAAATCTCTAGTTTACCAAACAGACAACCAAATTTATTTTACAACCCAGACTCCACAAATTCTCTCAGATACTGAAGAAAGGTTTTTCTAAAAGATCTTGCGTCCATTACAACATGTCATCCATCAGAATAATCACTTCATATCAACTTCATTACATATCATTATTCATACTTGTCATGTATAATCATTAGTTTAGGGAAATATAAATAAATTCATTTTTGTAAACTATATACTTGTGTAGGGTTAGCATATGTGTTTATTTTGGGTGCTTTTTAAGCTCAATATACTGCACTACATTTGACCAAATCCAATCTGATTGGTCTTTGAATGTTTAACCAGAAGATTTAGAATTCTTTGTTTATTCAGGGACCGTAAGACACTTCGTATTGTCAGAGAGAGTCAAGTTTTTAAAAAGAAATTTATTTTCTAAACAATTAAAAACATGACAACTAGGAAACACTTAATGTGATGAATGAACCTAAGTGGATGGAATGTGAGGTGTGATAATGTGTGAATGTGATGTTATCAGAACCTTCATATCTAGAGAAACTGAGTTCTGAGTGGGAGTGAATTTGGTCTGCTATAAAGTATAATTGATGGTTTATAAAACCACATCAGACGCAATCTATCGAGTCTACATACCCTCTCGGAGACCCCCGTGGTAGATCCGGAATGTGTTGAAGTCCGGGGACCCCAAAGGTACCAAAGTACGTAGAAGAAACCGCAGTGCCACTAGACCGGTCTTGAGATGTCTCCAGGTCACGACAGGTAGTTATTTGCGTCTATGGAGGACTCAAGGAGTTGGAGCTGGTTCAGCTTTATTCTGAAGGAACCGTTTGTGATCAGCTGTAGAGTACAACAGGTTTTGATAGCTTGTGAAAGATGCAATGGGAGAAGAGGCTTCCTCCAATGGCCAGTCAGATTTAGGCTCAACTGAATCACTCAGGAAGTGATGCTGTTTCAATAATGGCCATATTTTGGTTTACTGATGAATCAGAACTCGCCCTGTAAATGGGTTTTGCCAACAAACTTAGATACACACCTCCCTCAGATATGAAGATGCTGATCTATGTGCCGTGACGTTAACTTTACTTGTGTCATGGAGATATGGTGAGTGTGTATTGTCCAGTCAGTACGCTGATTAAATATATGGGTCATATATTTCATTTCATCCTTATTAATCGTTTGATGTAATGATAATAGTCATTTCAACTTCAGTAATTTAAGCACATATTAATCAAAACATTTCATGTAACCATATTGTCCATTTCATTACATGATTTAATTAACTCATATTGTTCATTTCATTATATGATTTAATTATGAAAGTTCATCCTTCTTGTTCTGTGGAGCAAAGCAGTCTTAGATAAGAGGGAGCTTGCGAGGAACTTGGACAAACAACAGTATCTTTCTTGCAGATTAAAGGCACCAGTTCAGACTTATGTCTCCAAATGACCAGATACTGAAGAGGTTAGACTGTAGGTGGAAAACCGACCATTTCTGGAGGCTACACTTGACTCTGTCTGAATTAATACAAAGTGTGTTTATGGTCGCTGAAAAAGTCAAAGTAACTATAATCTTCTGTTTAAACCTTCAAAGATCAATCTGGTCGATATTTCATATTTATATGGAATTATCACATCTGATTGATCATTTTGTTACATATGTAGTCATTCCTTAACGCTACACCAAAGAAGGCATTCTATCCTTTTCTGGCTCAAGCCCATGGTGTCAGATGTGTCGGTGCTGGTCTTCATCCCAGCCGTCTCACACTCAGCTGTGAACCATTTCAGCCCAAGCCAACAGGACCACATCAGCTGCAAAAAGCAGAGACCTGATCTTTATACCACCAAAACGGATCCCATCAGTACATTGACTGCATCTTGAAATCCTGTTCATAAAAGCTATGAAGAGAACCAGGGGCAGAGGGTAGTCTTGGTGGAGTCCAACTCTTACCAGAAACTAGCACAACTTACTGGTTGCAATGCGAACCAAGCTCTGAGACCGATTGTGTAGAGACCTTTCAGCTCATATTAAAGGTTCTGGTACTCCCAGAGAAACCCCCACATGATGCCTTCTCCAAGATCACAAACTGCATTCACTCTGAAAAGTCCCATGCACCTCCAGGACCCTGCTAATGGTATAGAGCCGGTTCAGTGTTCCACAGCCTGACCTTCCATTCCAGAACCCCTAAACAGACCTCACCAGGAAGGCTTGAGCCTAGTTTATACTTCTCCATCTGCAGAGGTGCAGAGGTACGCAACAGCATTATTTATTATTGTCATTATTTGAAATATAACTGAAGTTTTTGTTCCTTGAGATCAAGCTCTCTGTCAGCCATTGCTCATTGAATAGATTTGCATTCACAAGCTGAAGTACATAAGCTGCTGTCAACCAGAGACGTCATTGCAATGGTAGGCAGACCCATCAAAGACGGGCAACGCTGCCTACTGTCCTGCCAGAGAATTGCAACAATGACGCAAACAGAGACGCATGAAAGGGAAAGGTCTTGGAAACTTGCTGATGGAGAAGTATAAACTAGATTTTAGGAGTGTGATCCCTCTGTAATTGGAGCACACTTTGCAGTTCCTTTTTTTTTTCCAAATATGGGAACCACCCCCTCAGAAATGCTATCTGTGTCAAAACCATCATCCCATCACTTAATATCTATTAAGTTTTCATCACTAAGTAAAGAGCTGTCATTACTTTTATAAACAGCTGTATTATGTCATCATGCTTGTTTAAAGGCTCCTTTTATTAGCAAGTTGTACGCAACTCTTAAAGACATGACTGTGCAGCTCTTAAAGACAAAGATCATGTCTACACAAATGGAATTTCCACTACAAAGACATGAGGTAGCCAGACTGTCTGTCTGACCTGCTTTTAAGAGAGCTAATTCCAGAAAAGTGCTTAAGAGACATCAACTATGCGACTTTTACAAAACAAAACATTTTATTATTAAAATGAGCTGAATTTGAACAAAACTTTGCACGGCAAAGTTTTGAAAGTCAATGCTTGTTTGGTTAGACCCTGACTTTTGCTGATTACAGAAAACCTGGAAAGAATCTTGAGAAAAGTTGCTTTTAAAATGCAACTTCCTTTTCTGGTAAAACATCTACATTTTTTGCGTTTAACTGAGTTAATTAAGGTCAGTTTTACTGACGTGCCGAAGAAAACCCCCTCCGCATAATGGGCTGAAATAATAAGATGAGACACCAGGGCTAATTCAATGCTTGGTTTCTGATTTCCTGTCTAAATCAGCATAAAGCATCTTTCCTTCAGATAGATTACCTGTCGGTGCATTTAGTACAATTTAGACCCCATCTGAAGCCACAAGAGACACCAGCATGCTCTTCTTGAGGTGCTTTAACCATGGCCTCTTCAAAACCACAGAGCTATTACATCTGCCTGTTAAAAGCTTTGAGGAAGACTTCAAGTCAAAGTCGAAATCCAGTGGGAGCATGTACCAAGGTGACTAAACCCATCCCTCTCTGTCTAGATCACAAGGATTTCTGATTGAACTAGAGTTATTTACCATGTCTTTGTTTTAACTCTTGTTTGCTTTTCATACCAGTCAAAAGACACATGCCATGGCATGCAATGATGGATAGAATGTATCAAATCATACAAGCATGGCAAAGAATCAAATATACAACAGGTACATGATGAATAGTCTTAGGCCACGATGCAGTTTGCATTATAATCAACCATTTCATTATCCGATGGGTTAGCATCTGCTTGCTGACACCTCCTTTGTCCTTTCCAGTTGAGAAATGGTGACCAGTTTAATGTGGCTTTTCCCCAGACATTCACTTTCTTAAACACAGTAGCCTATTGCTTCAAAAGAAAAGGGTGGTGTCAGCTGTAAAGTTCTAGGCCTAAGAGAAAACTTTGCCTATACAAACAAAGGTCCATTGACATTAGGCCTGTGTTAATATGCATACTTATTTATTTTTAAAAACCAAAGAGCTACTTTTGGATTTGTGACATGACAGAGAGTCAGAAAACCCTTTTCAAGTCTTTGTGGTAAACTTTCCCTGGGATGATGTGGAAGTATTTTCTTAGCAAATGATGGGGCCTCACCTGGCAAGCTGAATATATAGTCTGGCCATGACCCATAGACAAAGCTCAGTCATGGGGCGAAATCCACGGTTGTCTTTCAAACTGTCTATGTGACCTGTTAAACAACAAACAACGAGACATACTCACTGCTACGGATGTTATTTAATGAGTCAGCCCGCCACACACTGTCGAAAAAAGATGCAAATGCATCATTTTTCTAAATAAAGGACTTAGGTACCTTTATCTGCTTTTGACTCAGAGAAAAGACCAAGTCTGAATAGTCCAAAGTTGATTTCAAACAAACTTCTGCCATTTTAATTTTTCTGTTCCTTTGCATCATCCTGCCCACCAAATCTGTAGCACACTGTGTTTGGCATGACTCAGAACTGCTCAGGCCATTGGTAGGCATGTACTTCAGCTACAGTCTGTTTAGAGATCTTGGCTACTTGGGGACTGCATTATCCAAGGCATCAGCTCTTGGTAGGCTCTCCAATGGAAAATTTGTCTTACAGATGGGGTTTGACGAAGAGATATATGAAGATTTCAATTTAGCAACATAACAGTTGACAAGTGGTCTTGCCTGGAACTGAAACATGTGAGCCAATCCCTGACCTCAAAGTTTTGACTCTTTGGTGAGAGCCTGGTAGGATGTGTCAACTCTTAAAGTGAAACACTTTCCACCCTCACTTAATGCACCATTGATTGTTTTGGATGTCCAAGTTATTAATTGTAACAAAGTTTACAGGTGAACTTTTGGCATTCATCAGGTAGTAATTCTGAGGAAAGAGAAAGTCTACTTTTTTTTTCTTCTAGGAAGAATCAGATGCTTAATGCATTCAGTCGGCATAACGTGCCTCAATTTCTGCATGTGGAAAACAGCCTCAAAGATGGCAGTTGTATGAATAATGAAGCTAAATGCAATGACAATTCACAGTCAGTGTCAGAAAAAAAAGACTAAATTGCTTATTTTTCAGAGCACATGACACATACAGAAAAGAAAAAATATATGAAGAATTACTTTTTGGTATGAAATATGGAGTGAGTTTGGGTTGTTATGGCACCTTACTAAACATGATATAATGAACCTAAATGCATAAAAATATTTCATTGCAAGTTTTTAAAAAATATCCTGGTTGTTGTTACTTTTTATTGGAAAAGTCATGTTTTGAATTTTATTCTAAATATGGACAGAAAATTAGTCAGTAAAACAATAATATTCAAGGATTGTTTGGTAAAAAGTTCCAGGTGTGTTTGTTTTTTTTAAAGACAAGTTTTTCTTTTACATTAAAATTAAATGTCACTTATATAATAGTACCTGAATATTAACCATGTTAATGGGCTGAGTAAATAATAAACCAGTCATTTTTAATTTGTATAATAAAGGTTCAGTTTATTTTGTCCTTGGTTTTTGAAACACCCTCCACTCAAAAAAAAATGTAATTAAATAAATATATTCACAAGCTTCTCTGGGAATTTGCAGTAGAAATTCCTTATTACCTTCTGTCAATGAGCAATGCAGAAGAACGGATTAACTAAGCACACATGCAGGGGCTACGGAAAAATGGCCATCTCTACAGATTTATTGACATTTATTATAGTTGTTCTTGTTTTAAGCGTAAAACCCTCTCAAAAGAATCACTGAATAGGCTGTTGCTCTGCAGTGCACAAACCATTAGTGGCAAAATTTATGCATGTAATACATTAGAATAGAAAATGAATCCAAAACTGAAAACGCTAAGAGGGATCACATTATCATTCCTGTCGGCAGTTTTCCGGTTCAACATTTGGCAGCCTCGTCAGGATATGAAAGAATTATTTCAATTATTGTGTGGCACTGAATTATAGTTTGTGGAGAAACGTTGCGACAGGTCTGCAGAGCTATAACACATCCCCTGCGTCTGGCATCTCTGTCAGTTTTAATGAAAACACCTCCCTCCTCCACAGAGTAAGACAGAAAAGGTTTTGTTTAAAGATTCTTTAATTTGTTCAATTGGCTAAAAACCTGTAGCTTATGTTTTTACTACAACTAAGGGTCAACTGGAACTGCAAATACGTCTTCAGTTTTACAAAATAAACAATCAGAACAGAGTAAATGATTTTCTCAGAATATCTCAACCTGTTAGCATTAATACACTTAGTCAACCTATCTCTTTAATAACCTTGACATTTACTTTGCTATTGGTTTCTGAGCTCAAATCTGGGGAAAAAAAAGATGTTCCTCAATTATCATTACAGAATGTCATGTTGAGAAATATATTGCAGTTGTACCTGCTAAGAACAACCACCTAAGGGCAGGTGTATCCTCCTCATGCTTGCATTAGCTTCCGTTAGCAAACGTGTCCTTCAGCAAATAATGCCCTCTATAAATAGGAGGTAAAAGAATAGGCCTCTCTAAGCTGGTGGTTCACATCCTCCACTGTAATGCCATCCCATCCATATAGGTAGCACATGCTTTATCCCTGCAGCATTTAACCAAATTAAACACCAGCATCATTAGCAAGCCTACACCTAGTGGATCCATACAAAATAACCCCAGCTCCAAGGGCACGCAACTAAATGGTGTTGCAGAGCCTAAAAAGGTCCCAACACAACGACTCGCCTTCACTCAGACCAACGTACACCTAACACACGGTGACTAATGGCAAACTCTCGACCTCCATGCTGCACTTCATCAACACTACGACACCACGAGGACAAATCCATGAAAAATACAGCCAGAATAATTCTCATATTGGTAAGAGGAGCTGATGTGCAAAGTGATATGTAGTGTAAACATGTCATATGACTCAATACCAAGGTCACTGTTATCCAAGAGAAATACTAATAGAGCCATCAACAAAAAACATGATTACAATATTTAAACTATGCACATTTTTGAACAAAGCTACAAGTTTAATTTAATTTTTATGAACCATGTGTTCATCAGGCTTTAATATATAAAGCATTTCAAGCCTTTACAGCTATTTGTTTTGGTGTTTTTAAGCCCAGTTTTAAAGAAACACTGCTTACCATAGACCAGTTGACCTTTAAAAACTTGCCTAATTTATTTCTGTTTTTGAAAATGCTTTCAAGATTGTGTTCAGCTGCAGAAAGGACTACTGGTATCAATGAAGTAAATGTATGTTTCCAGGTTCCAATGCACAGTTCATCATTGTACAGTTGGCCCATTTGTCTCCATTCTCACCTTTGACCTGCGGGCAAATGGTGATAAAAGCACCCTTCATTACATTCGACAATAAAAGCAATAGGCAGTTCTTGAGTCAAGCAGCCAGTAAACAAACATAAATAAAAGAGAGTGGGAATCAATGAAAGAGGAAGCATTGTAGAGTGGCGCACAAACCTTGATGCTGAAACTCTCAGGCACGACCCACAAATGCAACAAAGAAGTGTACCAAACTAAGGAAGAAAAACAGCAGCTTTATGTAATCGGATTCGTCTATCATTAAGACTCCACTATACCTGCACACTTTGACAGTGACAACGTTTTCTTTCACAACGGCGGTTCATGTTTTCCAAGTTATTTTTTTAATAGATGAGTTATATTGTAACTCATGGAACTAAAGGTTTCCAAAAGGTAAGAGAAAATCCTGTTACTGGAAATGGGTTCAGCAAAAAAGTATATTAAAAAAATAAAATTGTGATATTGTTTCAATATTAGGGAGCATAAAATAAAAATGCAAGAATTTTAACAGCACTTGTTTCCAGCTCAGTATCTCAACAGTTCTCAAGGAAGTGTTTGTTTAAAACGTATCAATAAAGTTTGTATCTAGTTATTTTGAGTTTACTTTAAAGTCTCAGCTGTGTGCCTACGTAAAATATTGTACAGAATGTGACTTTTCAAATTAATTACCATAATTTCCTGACTGTAGAGCGCACCTCATTATAAGCCACACCAACAAAAAATTAAGGTTTTCTACACACACACGCCGCACTCGAATACAAGCCGTGGCACAGCAGCCACATGCAGGTCTCCAGCGCACAGCGCATGTATGGCCATGACATAAGATAATTAGACAGAAAGACGCTACACAGAGGTTTTTCGTTGGTGTTTTAATTCAACAAAATGAATTTTAAACACGGGTGAACGTGCCTGCAAGTTTAGAAAAGAAAACAGCACTGATAGCATTCATATTTCTGGATGGTTATAAAATAAAAACAGAAGTGACACGTTATTACCGGTAATTTGCATGTTTAGAAGAAAAGAACAGCGCTGACACAGCATTAATAAGCCCTGGATGATTAGAAAATAAAAACTGCACACAAAACATGCCTGGTTAGTAAAAAAACACACTTGCCTACCAGAAAAAGTCATTCGCTCTCATCTTTCTCTTGCGCACTAAAGCCATTAAAGTCCTCTTCGGTGTCGGAGTTGAACAGCCTCAGAAGAGCTTCGTCACATAGCTTTTCTGTGGCGATGTCAGTGTCGCTGTCCATTTTGCTGTCATCATCCCCGGGTGAAGCTGGCTTGAATGAGTTCTTCCCGCTGCCGTCTCCAGCGCCGAACCATGGATTCATTCATGCCAAGCTTACGTGCGGCAGCACTGTTTCCCTCCTTTACTGCCAGATCAATGGCCTTCATCCTAAATGCGGCAACATATGAACTCATACGTGTAGTTACCATGATGAGGGGGTATGGATTTGAAAAAAAATCTTCGTCGTGCCGGCTGCTTGCATGTGCTAAATTAAAATGAGCACTTTCTTAGATTTTTTTCGATCTACTCACTTTTGACACCAGCCCCTAGCGGATGAGGGTGGCACTGCAATTTTTGTCACTTCCTGTTTTGCTTCATATCCAGATCCGAATCATGGGGGCTTGGTACCAACACAGCACAGGGTCATGTGACTGAAACCAGGACTGGAGTGGGAAGCCCTAGGATTGTCATTCATGAGTCCAACTGCAGAGGGGAAGAAACTGTTCTTGTGGCGAGACGTTCTCGTCCGAGTGGATCTGAACATCATGCCAAATGAGAGCGGTCAAAAGGACCTGCACACCTCAATGTCCTGGAGGTGTACAGGCCCTGTTTTGTATCAACCTTTAAAGAGCAGACATAGAAACTGCTCATCATGATGGACCATTGCACAGCTGCGGTTTAGGGTTGAAGTTACAATTTCCAAGTTTCAAAGTATCAAGAACATTCACTTGGAGGTACACTTCAGTGGATTGGGCCTTTAAGACGAATGTCTTGTTTACTTTGTTTTTTTATGTAAAGCTGTCTGCTTGTGATCATCTAAGATGTGTGCTATTGTTAAAAGGCCGGGACTTGAGTGCCCATCAGCAGGAAGACACATTCTGCAGGCTTCCTACTAATAAAGCTCTAAGAAGATAAGAGAAAAGTCACATTATATGGATTCAATTGCACTTCAACCTAAAAAAAGTTAAAACTAAAATGACCTTTTACTCATTTCAATCACATAATTAATTACCCTATTAATATGTTTTGGGGTTGTGCTAGTTAGTTAGCTCCACCATCTCCTCTGTTCTTCAATATCAATCCCATTTTCAAGCTCTTGGCTCGTACTAAATGTCTTCACAATTTTTAGCTTGAAAAAATAAAACAGTTGAGCTTGACCTTCCTCCTCCATCACTTTCTCTTTCCTCTGCTCCAATCATCCACCCCATAACGGATTAGCTCAGAGGAAGACCCATTTCCTCCTTGAGGCTGCTAAAATATTAATCAAAACACAGAGGAGTGCGCAGCCGTTCCCAAGATGCATGTCTTCTAATGGTAATACATGGAGAAGGCAGGGAGGGAGGAGTGCTGCCTGCAATAGCCTTACAAAGGGGGAGGAGAGGAGGAGGGCCAGAGGTGACAGAGCGGGTTTCACATGGGATGAAGAGAATGAAAGAGAGGGACAGATGGACAGGGAGAGTGGAAGAGTGAAGACACGAGAGGCGTGGAGAATCGACAGAGAAAATGAGCTGATATGAAGGAGTTCAGAGAGATGGTCGAGATCAAAGGAGGATCAGCGCCTCATACAAGGGTGGGAGAAAGCCTACGTGAAACTTAATAAGTAATGGAGAAAAACCATTGAAAAAAGCTAAATTAGCTTCAAGTTTGTTGTGCTAATTGAAGGGGTCACATTGTTGTTTTTGTTCACTTGCTATCGGTTCAATGTGATTAGAAGAGAAGACAAAGTGTGATGCAAGTGGGTGGTACGAAAGGTTTCTTCTCTCTCTCTCTCTCTCTCTCTCTCTCTCTCTCTCTCTCTCTCTCTCTCTCTCTCTCTCTCTCTCTCTCTCTCTCTCTCTCTCTCCCCCCCTGTCTCCCTGGAACTAAGCCACTGCCACTGGGGAAAATCATGGGAGAATCCATGTTGATGACACTGTAATCACGTAACTTAGCTTTCTTGCAGCAAGGGAGGACTAAAAGGATTATTTTGGCTCATTTTTCACACTTGTCTTCTAATCTTCCTGTTATGAGATCATTTGAACACACTGAAAGTTGTCAGTTTCTATGAGGATATTTGGCAAGCACGTTAGCCTGATGAAACCTGTGAAAGCAAGGCACATGTCAGGAAGCCTCTTGTCGTTACTAAAACCCTGACAGTTTAAAGTTGACAAGACAATGATTTTATGGTGAATGCAAAAACTGTTTATCCTCTTAGGTCATCTTCAACTAACATGCAAAGAGCCGTGTGTCGATCCACCTGGTAATTAGGTAGACGTGAAGCCCCCATGGGTGACATGCAGGCAGCATGGCACCGTGCTCCTCCTCCTTCCTTTAGTCCCAGGAGGGTTGCATGTTTTGTGAAAGGTGGCACAACTCGAGTGACCGCTGTCTACTTGACCATAGGATAATGAGATGGAGCGAAGGCTTCGTTGTATTCAAATGAGGACATGCGTGATTGTAATGTTGATGAGAATTGAGCTGAGACTGATTAACTTTTCGGACAAAAATAAACACAGAATTATAAATATGCAAATGACAAATAAATAAACGACATTGAATCTACGTTCTTTGTTACCCATGAAGATTCCTTGAAAATGGTTCCAGCTCTTCAGTTCCAGTCATGGCCCTTTTGTCTCTTGTGTTGCTTTGCTTGAAATAAACCAATACAGCTGGCTAACCTTGTGAGCCCAGTCAATGCTTATTTAGAATGCCATTGATTAACAGTTCTGATTATTGATTATGTCATCCTACTCACGATGTCCCAGCGGTTCTGGTGAGGACTTGCCCTGGTGTGGACAGGCCTGTCCACCACTCTGCTGGATAAATACATGTCCTAAGAGGTCTTTTTGTAATAAACGAAGGAATCTTCAAGAAAACATTTGATTTAGACAGTTAATTTGGGCACTGAACATGACTTCAAAGTCAAATGCTGAGGTTTTTTACTTTACTCATTTAGTAAGATTACTCAGTGCTGTGGAATTATATTTTCTTTCTTATATAGGCCACACTCATAGGCATGGATATGTAGATGCTCCATTGGGCGTTGGAGAGCGTAACAGTGTGGCCACCATATTGGGTGGCTTCCTCTCTCTTCAAAGCCAACTGGAGTCAAAGCAGGGCGTGCAACTATGCCCGTTGTTTGTGCAGCGTACAGTTGCAACAAGTGCACTATTGAAAACACATCATGTGGGATTACTATTGACTTTTCTTGCACCTGTTGGGATTTTATAGTTTCATTTTTAATTTATTAATTATCATGCCATACCATGTGTCTGATTTTGTTAAAAAATGTAATAAAACATATTTTTTGTTGGGTAAACACCTTCCTCAGTAGAAATAAACTGGAAGCGATTGGAGACCCATCCAAGATGGCAGCTCGCTACAACGCAAGCTTCAATGGGCAGTGCCAGTCCACGTTTCATCTACGTATATGCTGATCAGTGGTTACAGTGGCCCCTGTGTTAGATTGAGAAATCCTCTCAGAAAAAGAATATCAAGAGTCAGGCATGAGGGTGGTAGTGTGATGGAACCTAACTGATGGAACTGTGATTTATTATCCCTCCCAAAACTATCTCTAAAGGAGAATGTCTGACCTTTGACCTTAAACACATCTATCATGCTGGAAAACCATTGGATGTGGCTCCATAAAGCAACCTTGCATAGAAGACTCATCTAGAGTGAGAGGTACCAAGTGTTAAGTTTGAAGTTTGTTTGTAATGTTTCTTCTCCAATAAATTATATGATCACATAAAAAATGCATTGAAGTTATTTTATTTTTCTGTCTGCTTTAGAAATCAGTTTTCGTTTTCTTAGTTTTGCTGCTAAGGTTCGCCCAGTGTCCAATCTGCACACAGAGGTAAGATAGCTAATACACGTACAAAGCAAAGGCTATTACTGCTGAGGTCTCATAAAAATTATATAAAATATGTGGAAATTTCCCTCAGATTTAGAGCCATTGAACTCCGTGAGCAGTAAAAGGATGGGGAAACTTATACAGCAGCTGCTACTGACCTGTGCTGATGAAGGAAGCGGGACACTGCAGCTGTGTTTTTGAGAGTTGTGGACGGTCCCTGTTGTCTTATTGTTTGATCAGCAGTGCTAGGCTAGCCCCTGTCAGCCGGCCAGTGTTGAGCTCTGCATTTTGCATATGGGGGCTCTTCCGTAATGAGCCTCTATGTATGGGTATCATGTGAGATATCTGAGCTAGCGCTTACTGTTCCATGGTCAAGGTCAAAACAGACCCACCCCTCCACCGATTCCCCAACCCTATCCATCACCTGAGAACACTGACCGCAGCTGATCTCACATTCCAGCCCCTCTGGTCATCCTCACACCAATTTTTTATTGTAATTTATCTGTAAATATCTCTTGAATATCAATATAAATGTCCCGAAGTTCTCTAACAAAATAGTGAGTTTGCTGGCAGAGGGAAAGAAAGTTTTCTCTGTAGAAACTGAATAAATGAAAAACATTCACAAGCAGTTTTCTTTTGTTTAAATTGTTTTTAATAAAGAGGAAAGCTAATGGTTTTTGATGTAACATATAAGTAAACATATTTTGTCTTGCTCCCATAGCTGCTTTATTATGTTTATTACGTGGACTTATTTAGCAGAGTTTTCCAAATAGAGCTTTCTATCAGTTTGTCAAAAGTAGATCTCTTATTTGTGACCAGATTAAAAAAGACAGGAGGTTAAGTATCCAGGAGCCTAGAACAATCTGAACACATACTATCATACTAGTACTCACAGCAATCAATAAACGGCCCTCTAGAAGCTCATTTATCAATGTGCTTGCTGAACTCAAAGAATGTAATAAAAACAATGACAAAGCAATACGCCCAGCAGAGCTCTGAGATCCTTAGGAAACAGTCAGCTGGTAGAGCCTCAGGTCAGAACCAAACAGGGTGAAGCTGCTTTTATGCTGCACAAAGATAGAATCAGCTTCCTCGTGACCTCAAACGTGCCCCAACTCTAGAAACTTTTAAATCAAAATAGAAAACCTTCATGTTTTCATCAGCCTTTGAATGAATGTTCTTATGCTGCACCTTCTGCACTGTATCTGCTCACCTTTTAACTTGTTTCTTTTTAATATTCAAAATGTATTTTTTGTCATGTTGATTTGAATATTTTTGCTATTCTAACTAATGGAAAGCACAGCGATTTGCCTCTGTGTGTGAAAGGTGCTGTATAAATCTTGCCTATCTAAAGGGGTAACGACCACTATGCTGCTCTCTGCACATATGCATGTTTTAAAACCTGCAGTTAAAACCGTGCAACAAGCATCGCTTTGCAAGTTTAGCTCTTTAATGGAACTTCTGTCAGAATCTTTGGGATATTTTTGCCATAAAGGAGAAATTTCACAAAACTGTGAGGTTTGATTGAAATGTTTGTCTCTGCCCAGCCACGCTAGTGGCATGTCAGGGCAATGACCAGCGGAGGTGGCAGAAACTAAACATGGACGAAAATTTGAGATAATTTGGTTGGAAAACATGAAGATTTCCTAAAGCCGTTCTAAATTACCTGTATTTTGATATAATATCTTTGCAGATGGTTTAAGGGGGTCCAGAGAGATATTCAGTCCCTTATTTTCCTCCGTTTTCCCCAGGGTGTGTGTTTGGAAAATGCTTTATGCCTATAAAACACCCAAACTCAGATGCTTTAAGAGAGCCTTCAGCTTTGAAGCTGACAGTTAACATCTGCACCAACTAAGAGCAGATCAACACTTAACTAATCAAAGTAGAAACACATTTTTGTTCCTAAATGCAGTTTGACTTGTAGCCAATTTAGGTGATTTAAAGGTTATAGTTAGCAAGTCATTCTTACTTCTTTTGGTTTCTGTTGAAAATAACAAATGAAATGTAGCATTTCCATCATTTACATAGGGAAACAAAGGATGATTAATAATAAAAAAATGTATTTTGTATTCTGATAACTGGGACAAAAACTAGATGGTTACAAACTTTTTAAACATATTCAAACAATATATATATTTTTTTGTCGATCACTTTCAATTTATAATAAATTAAATATTTAAAATGCAAAATATAACTCCCCATTTCAGATGTGAAGGGAATAATTAAAGTTTGAAGCTGGGTTGAGTTTAAGAAAGCAATATGGAAATATTATATAAACCTGAATAGTTCAAATGATGATATTTTAACAAAGGTTTACTTTTTTCTGACTTTAAGAGTTTCCAATTGAGTTTTGACACTGTCAACATATGCTGTCAGAAACACAAAAAGAAAGTTAACACATTATCCTTTTATTTTCAATTTGTCTGAATTATATCTAAGATGTTTGTTTGGTAGCAAACAGACCTGTTGGTAATCCACTGAAATGGGTTATATAATAGAAACAAATTGATTATTTTGTTCCCCCAGTCCCACAGAACTCCAAAAATATATCAACAAGAAAACTAATTATTTAGGAAAGTTGTTGCATGATTTAGATTAGAAAAAAAGGATGATTTTACTTTTAAATCAGGTGTTTCCTTTCAGGCATACAGCTCGATTTAATAACTCTGAGGGAGAGACAAAAATCTTTGAAAACGGGATGAATAAAAGGTGAAATGAGACTGGAGAGATAGATTTGTTGTCACTTGTGATCTATGGCCAATCGACTGTCTATGTTCAGATGCACTGTTAATGGCTATTGGTCGAGATTTAAATCCTTTCTTTAGAGTTTTCCCCTAAATCAATAAATTGGCAACCATTTGATCGAACGCTCATCCATTGTGTTAAACTGAGCCTGAACAAGTTGTGTCTGTTTGAGGATTACAGATGTTTTAAAGTGTGATGCATTTTAATCATCTGTTTATGAAAAGTGAGTTTATTTGTCATCAACTAGAAAGATAACAGCTTACATGTCATATTACAACCGAGGGTGTTTGGGGGTTAAGAACCAACTCAACATCAGATCATGGAAGTTTCAAACATAGATGCTGAACTTTCCTGAGATGTTAATGAAGAAAATAAAGAAAACTGGAGGATTGTTAGCAGGAGAGTAACAATGAAGAAAAACTCAACTCACCTACAATTGCAAACAGAAGAGTAATTAAGAAAAAGTTCTAAAATTGTCATTAATTGCTGTGCAAAAGTTTTAAAAAGTGTGGGAAAAGCTGTAAACATTTTTTTTAGATGAGGGTTAATCTTTTATTTTCGTCAATCAATAAAAAGCAGTGAATGAACATAAAAGGAATCTAAATCAAATCTGGTGTGATCACCCTTTTCTTTCAAAAAAGCATCAGTTCTTCTAGGCTGTGCCTACACCACGTTCCGGACAAGCCATTCTTTTCATGTGTCGTTCCACAGATGTGGAATGACCTAACAACCACTACAACAGGGCCATCCTTGTCGATTTTCAAGAAACTCCTGAAGACCCTGCTCTTCAGAGAGCGTCTTCTAAACTAGCACCCTCCTTGCACCCGTCCCCCACTCTATGTTCGCTTCCCTCTTTCATTCACTATAATAATAATAATAATGATATTAATATTATTATTATTATTATAATTATTATTATTACTATTATTATTATTATTATTATTATTATTATTATTATTTTGCCTCACTGCCACCTAGGATTGACTGAATAGTGTTTGTTGTTAGCCTCAAGGGCAACCTGCTGGCTTGATTATCACCTGTAAGTCGCTTTGGACAAAAGCGTCTGGTAAATACATGAACATAAACACATGGCTGTTGAAGGAACTGGGCTGGTAGGTTGTTGCAGACATCTTAGAGAACTAACCACAGATGTTCTGTGGATGTAGGCTTCCTCACATCTTTCTATCCCAGACACACTCCATGATGTTGATATCAGGGCTCTGTGGGGGCCAGACCGTCACTTCCAGGACTTCTTGTCCTTCTTTTTGTTGAAGACAGCTTTAATGACTTTAGCTAGATGTTTGGGGTTACTCCCTTTGCATTTTGCGCATTGATAAAAAAGAAACAATATTTCCATCCATCCATCCATCTATCCATTTTCATCCGCTTATCCAGAGTCGGGTCACGGGGGAAGTAGCCTAAGGCGAAAGGCCCAGACTTCCCTCTCCCCAGCCACTTGGGCCAGCTCCTCCGGGGGAATCCCAAGGCATTCCCTGGTCAGGTGAGAGATATAGTCTCTCCACCTGTCCTGGGTCTACCTTTAGTTCTCCTCCCGGTTGGACGTGCCCGGAAAACCTCACCAGGGAGGCATCCTGACCAGATGCCCAAGCCACCTCAACTGGCTCCTCTCGATGTGGAGGAGCAGCTGGTCTACTCCAAGCCCCTCCCGAATGACCGAGCTTCTCACCCTATCTCTAAGGGAGAGCCCAGCCACTCTTCGGTGAAAACTCATTTCGGCTGCTTGTATCTGTGATCTAGTTCTTTCGATCACTACCCAAAGCTCATGACCATAGGTGAGGGCAGGAACGTAGATCGACCGGTAAATTGAGAGCTTTGCCTTCTGACTCAGCTCTCTCTTCACCACAATAGACCGGTACAATACCCACATCACTGCAGATGCAGTACCAATCCGCCCATCGATCTCACGCTCCAGTTTTCCCTCACTCGTGAACAAGATCCCGAGAAATTTAAACTCCTCCACTTGGGGCAGGACCTCATCCCTGACCCAGAGAAGGCATTCTACCCTTTTCCAAATCAAGACCATGGTCTTTGATTTAGAGGAGCTGATTCTCATCCCAGCGGCGTCACACTCAGCTGCGAACCGCTCCAGCAAAAGCTGAAGATCATGTTCTGATGAAGCCAACAGGACCACATCATCTGCAAAAAGCAGAGACCTGATCCTCAGGCAACCAAAACAGATGCCCTCCACACCTTGGCTGCACCATGAAATCCTGTTCATAAAGGTTATGAACAGAATCAGTGACAAAGGGCAGCCTTGGCGGAGTCCAACTCTCACTGGGAACAAGCCCGACTTACTGCTGGCAATGCGGACCAAGCTCTGATACCGGTCATACAGGGACCTAACAGCCTGTATCAGAGGGCCTGGTACCCCATACTCCAGGAGTACCCCCCACAGGGCCCCCCGAGGGACGTGGTCTAACGCCTTCTCCAAATCCACAAAACACATGTAAATTGGCTGGGGAAATTTCCACGCACCCTCCAGGATCCTCCTAAGGGTATAGAGCTGGTCCAGTGTTCCACGGCCAGGACAAAAACCACATTGCTCCTCCTGAATCTGAGGTTCACCAATCCAATGGACCCTCCTCTCCAGAACCCCTGAATAAACCTTACCAGGAAGGCTCAGGAGTGTGATCTCCCCGTAGATAGAACACACCCTGCGGTCCCCCTTTTTAATTAAGGGGACCACCACCCCGGTCTGCTAGTCCAGTGGGACTGTCCCCAAAGTCCACGCAATATTGCAGAGCTGCGTCAGCCAACACAGCCCCACAACATCCAGAGCCTTAAGGAAGTCTGGGCGGATCTCATCCACCCCTGGAGCCTTGCCACAGAGGAGCTTTTTAACCGCCTCAGTGACCTCAGCACCAGAGATTTGAGAGGCGAACCCAAAATCCCCAGACTCTGCTTCCTGACTGGAAGACGTGTCGGTGGGATTGAGGAGGCCTTCAAAGTATTCTGCCCACCGATCCACAACGTCCTGAGTAGAGGTAAGCAGCACACCGTCCCCACTATAGAAAGTGTTGGTAGCGCACTGCCCCCCCCCCCCCCAAGCGCCAGATGGTGGACCAGAATCTCCTCGAAGCCGTACGGAAGTCTTGTTCCATGGTCTCACCAAACTCCTCCCATGCCCGGGTTTTTGCCTTGGCGACCACCCAAGCCGCATTCCGCTTGGATTGCCAGTACTCATCAGCTGCCTCTGGAGTCCCACAGGCCAAAAAGACTTGATAGGACTCTTTCTTCAGCTTGACAGTATCCCTAACCGCCGGTGTCCACCAGCGGGTTCAGGGGTTGCCACCATGACAGGCACCAATGATCCTGCGACCACAGCTCCGGTCGGCCGTCTCAGCAATGGAGGCACGGAACAGGGCCCATTCAGACTCCATATCCCCCGCCTCCCCCGGAACATTTTGGAAGTTCTGTCGGAAGGGAGAATTGAAGCTTCTCCTGACAGGAGACTCTGCCAGACGTTCCCAGCACACCCTTGCGATACGTTTGGGCCTGCCTGGTCTGACTGGCATCCTCCCCCACCATCTGAGCCAACTCACCACCAGGTAGTGGTCAGTTGACATCTCTGCCCCTCTCTTCACCCGAGTGTCCAAGACATGCAGCCGCAGGTCAGATGAAACAACAACAAAGTCGATCATCGAGCTGCGGCCTAAGGTATCCTGGTGCCAAGAGCACATATGGGCACCTTTATGTCTGAACATGGTGTTGATTATGGACAATCCATGACTGGTACAGAAGTCCAATAACAAAACACCACTCGAATTCAGATCGGGGGGGCCGTTCCTCCCAACCACACCTCTCCAGGTCTCACTGTCATTGCCCATGTGAGCATTAAAGTCCCTCAGCAGAACGAGGGAGTCACTGGAAGGAGCTCTTTCCAACACCCCCTTCAAGGTCTCCAAAAAGGGTGGGTAGTCTGAACTGTAGTTTGGTGCATAAGCACAGACCACAGTCAGAACCTGTCCCCCCACACGTAGGCGTTGGGAGGCTACTCTCTCACTCACTAGGGTAAACCTCAACATACAGGCACCAAGATTGGGGGCAACTAGTATGCCCACCCCTGCTCGGCGCCTCTCAGTGGGAGCAACTCCAGAGTGGTAGAAAGTCCAACCCATCTAAAGGAAACTGGTTCCAGAGCCAGAGCCATGCATTGAGGTGAGTCCGACTATATCTAGTCGGAACCTCTCAACCTCACACACAAACTCAGGCTCCTTCCCCACCAGAGAGGTGACATTCCATGTGCCAAGAGCCAGCTTCTGTAGCCGAGGATCAGACCGCCAAGGTCCCCGCCCTCGACTACCACCCATCACACACTGCACCCGACCCCTTTGGCCCCTCCCACAAGTGGTGAGCCCATGGGAAGGGGGACCCATGTTTCCTCTTCGGGCTTTGCCTGGCCGGGCTCAATGGGTGAAAGCCTGGCCACCAGGCGCTCGCCAACGTGCTCCACCTCCAGGCCTGGCTCCAGAGGGGCGCCCCGGTGCCCCACGTCCGGGCGAGGGAACACGGTTTCCATTTATATAATTCATCATAAGAGGTCTTCGGGCTGCTCTTTGTCTGATCCCTCACCTGTTTGCCATGGGTGATCCTACCAGAGGCAGAAAGCCTCAGACAACTTAGCTCCTAGGATCATTCAGACACTCAAACCCCTCCACCACGGTAAGCTGGCAGTCCAGGGAGCGGAAGAAACAATATTTTTAATATATTTCTGAAAGCATTATTTGTTTACAGCCTTTTTTTCCACACTTGTTTAAAATGTTTGCACAGGACTGCAGGAATAACTTCAAATTCAGTGTCCCCACCTGTTTATTAATTGTAAGTTTGTTGATTTGCTATAAATTGTTTGCTTCTTTTCCCTTTTTTTTTAATCATTCATGTTCTTCTGAACTAATTAGAGCTTTAGCAAAACCCTCTTTCTTAGTGAATAGTTGAATGATATCAATGAAACCTCCAAGCAAAAATAATCAAACAGATTTTTACATATTTTCATAAAACACCTCTTGGGAGTTTTCTAAAGAAAAATGACTTTTGAACTCCACAGAAGATGCTTGAATTTAATGAAAATGATCTTTTCAATTTACAACTCACATGAAATTATAACATAAAGTCGTTTCACTTTTGAAAAGAAAAAGAAACTTCATTGTTTGGTTGCTGCATTTTCTGACAGAAGATGGACAGAGCTCTCATAGACGGATGCTCTAACTAGTGTTGAAACACACAAAAACCCATCAAATTTAGCCAGTTTAACAGGAGAGAGGTGGAAATAACTGTACTCATTTAAAGAAAGGGCTGTAGTTGAGCAACAATGCCCTCTATTGGTTTAAAGCCACATCTGCTGTCCCAACTGAGGCCATCACATTAAAAGCACACCAATGTCTTTTCCAGCACACTCAGCAGAAACATCACATTGAAGAGCAATCACCTCAGACCTCAAAGACTATCCTTATTAGACTTCTAACCACCACAAAAAGCTTTGTTGTTAATTTACTAATGTTATATAGCTATAACAGTCCTTGTTGCCAAGATCAGGGTTTCTTATTAGGGGTTTTAAAAAAATTAATTTGAACAATAACGAATGGAGCCACAGTAGGTAAGCGTAGCCAGCATGCCTCCAGCATTAAGAGGCTGCAGACTCTCAGAGAGCTACCCGAGGTAAGGCCCTGCATGTGTGTATGTGTGCAAATGCGAATGAGGATGGTTTACAGGATCGGTGAAGGAGTTCTTGACAGGAGTGAACACTGAGCCTTTCGTTTCCCTGTTGTGTTCTCTACTGAACCGGAACAATGGTGTAGACAAACAGAGGCGCCCTGGAGAGAGCGGCAAGCTAAGTGAGTGAGCACAGAGGCTTAATATGACAGCTCGGCTGCTCGTTCAGGGTGAAGAAAATGTCCTACAGCCTGCGTGCGTGTGTGTGTGTGTGTGTGCGTGCTTGCGTGTGTGCGTGCGTGCGTGCATGTGTGTGTGTGTGTGTGTGTGTGTGTGTGTGTGTGTGTGTGTGCGTGTGTGCGTGTGTGTGCGTGCGTGTGTGTGCGTGTGTGTGTGTGTGTGTGTGTGCGTGTGTGCGTGCGTGTGTGTGCGTGTGTGTGTAAACAGTCTTAGGAAATCAAGCCACACTACTTAGATGAAATTAACGGAACTTCAGGCAACTGGATGACTGTGGTTATTTTAAATAATCCACATTGGAAGTAAGAAATACAGAGACGGGGTTCACCTTTATAAGCAGCTGGTTTGCTAATACCCATAAGAACTTTTGGAGTAACCAACTTTATTTTATTTTATTTTTAAACAGGAAAAAATCCTTCATACACAATGATCAGAACTTAGAGGACTAAAATGTAGTCACACATGTGATAAAATTGATTCTAAGTTGTAAATTATGGTCTGATATGATTTTAGAACAAAATCCCTCCATGTTATGTTTGCCTTCGTGAAAATGAGCAAATGAACGGTCTAAAATAAATTGTTATCAAAAAGAGAATAAATAATTTTCCATGTGGTATTTTCCATTGTAACTTCCAAAAGGGTCAATTTTCACCTACATGTTGACCAACATATTGACCTTTCATCCACAGCATAAATCCACTTTCTATTTGGCCTTCCAGAACCAGAAGGTTCTGTTCAGCGCGTGTTGCTATTCCATGAAGACAACACATTCAAACAAACATTCTCTCCCAAGGTCCTATACACTCTGCATGAATGCCAGATGTCAACATTCTTCACCCTGAACAAGAGAAGTTTCCATGACTTTGACAACTCAGAAGCTTACAATAATCATATGTAATTGATCAACAAGATGTGTAAATGATATGTTTGAATAATCTGTGCTTAAATCAATAATGTTGAAATGAATATTGTTCTTACAATGATCCATTTATATCACAAATCACTATGTGTTTGATTTAACAAGTTAATCATTATCTACACTCATACACATTGCAATAAGATACAAATTAAGGTTAAGGTTCACCTCACATAAGTGTTTTTAGCCATTCTTATTCACAGTATTAAGAATTTTGTATCTGAAGGAAGGAGTGACTTTCTGAGGGACTCAGAAACGTGTCAAATTCTGATTTGCCAGAATACACCAGAAATCATAACATTGGGGTTTAATAAAACAGGAATTACTTCCTGATTAATTCAGTTTCCAGTTGAACCCAGATTTGGCCAAATCGGGAAAGAAGCCTCTTTTGAAACAATCTCCTTTGACCTTAAGTCAAAGACTCTCTGCAATGCTATACCAGACAACCGGCTCTTCTAAGAGCCAAACAAACATCAACCGTTGTCTTCGTCGTCGTCTTCCTCCGCTTATCCGGGTCCGGGTCGCGGAGGCAGCATCCCAACTAGAGAGCTCCAGACCATCCTCTCCCCAGCCACCTCACCAACTCCTCCAGCAGGACCCCAAGGCGTTCCCGGACCAGATTGGAGATGTAACCTCTCCAACGTGTCCTGGGCCGACCCGGGGGCCTCCTGCCGGCAGGACTTGCCCGAAACACCTCCCCAGGGAGGCGTTCAGGAGGCATCCTGACCAGATGCCCAAACCACCTCAACTGACTCCTTTTGATCCGGAGGAGCAGCGGTTCTACTCCGAGTCCCTCCCGAATGTCCGAGCTCCTCACCCTATCTCTAAGGCTGAGCCCGGCCACCCTACGGAGGAAACTCATTTCGGCCGCTTGTATCCGCGATCTCGTTCTTTCGGTCATTACCCAAAGCTCATGACCATAGGTGAGGATTCGGACGTATATCAACCTGAGACAGAAATAAGCATTCCAGCTTTGGGCCTTCACCTCGAGGGATCTCAGACTGGACGGGTCCTATCGGAGCTACTACGGGTTCCTGATATCAGAGTTCACTCCACCGGCAGTGACCATCGTCCCCCCAGATCGAATGAGAGCCTCCACACCAAGGGTGTGACTTGGCACGACAGACTGCATCTGATGCAATTTTAATAAACAACTCTTTAGTTAAGAACCAAACAACAAATTAGTTTACACCCAGAGTTCACAATTTCTCTCAAATACAAAGAACAGATGTTACAACATCTAGCTTCCATCACAACACCTCACATCCACCACATCACATCTCATTATTCATATCTTGTCATGTATAAATTATTAGTTTAGGAAAAATAATTAAATTCATTTTATAAACTCTATATTGACTCTGAATTAATACGAAGTGTGTTTATGGTCACTAAAGAAGTAAACAACCCTAGAATCTTCTGATTAAACATTCAAAGATTAATCAGATCGATATTTTAAATTTAAATGGAATCATCACATCTTATTGGTCATAATTAATATGTAATAATTGCTACACCATCATTTAATCACTTAGATGTTGTTATTGTTCATCCCAAACAAGCAAAATTAGACACGCTGGAGAGATTTTTATCTTGACTGAAAAAATCAAATCACAAACTTTTTGTATGTGTTGTGACTTCATCTTGCCCGGTCCATGCTTTGTTGCAAATGTAGAAAAATAAATGACAAGTTATCATCGAATACAAGAGGAACATGTGGCAAAAGCTGTTGCATCACATTTTGCATACAAATCAAACATTAAAAATATTACACATCGCTGAAGTGTCCCCCAAAAGAGTGGAGAAAAATAAGACATGATGTGTCGAGATGTGTTAAAGAGGTCCGTCACTGAGAAATGTTTTAACATGCAGGCTTAACGTGAAAGTTGTGTCGCACACCTGTTTCCCACAATATCGTCTGATAGATTTTCTTCTCAGTTAATAGATGGTGACGCTCTAGAATTTGTACAAGCCTGACAGATCTACATCACACTGTCACGTAAGATTCACCCTTCTTTACTCATGACGGGGAAGGCTGTTTTAGTGACCAACAAAGAACGTCTTAACGAGTCGAAGCTAACCATTAGCATTAACAACTCCACCACATGGCAGAACTCCTTCAGGCTTGTGTTATTTGTGGAGATTAAACATCAACACTGCAGAGCAAACAGAGTCAGTGCTAGAGTCACCTTGTTGTTAGCAAATTCAAGGTGAGATGTCCAAATATCAGGAAATGAGACTCCAAATCCTGTTGTCTGAAGCTATTAATCCTCTGGCTGAAGTCTCAGTGCTGAAACAGGTGCACCGGAGCTTTTTTTCCCCAGAGTATGTCTTACAAGGCACTCATTCCTACTATAGGTCAGTGCAAATGTATTAAAATATGAATGAAGGACCTCTTTAGGATCTGTTTTTGGAGGGAGAAGGAAGTGATCTAATGTTGGTCTGATCTATTGAACCATAAACTCTAAACACTTAAGTCATATTGAAAGTTGCATTTACTTATGTGCTCCTCCTGTTTTTGGCTAAAACTTTCAACACTTGCTACAAAAAACCTGAATGTTATTCCGAACCTGCATTGTTAAAATGTTGGCATAAATTTGTTCAAACTTTATTTTCATTTCTTCACCCAACCCTTCAAGGGTTGCATATGATCCTACCAAACCACCTCTCCCTGACCTCTAAGATCCCAGAAGACATGCTGTTAGAATGGAGGCATCAAGACAGAACATCGGAACAGACAGATTTGAAGTCATTTTGCTATTCTGAATGAAATGACGAGAAACTGAAGCAGTTGCTTTTGACGATATTTGGCAGAAAAAGTTCCAAGAAATATAAATTCTCCATTAACTTAAAAGAAAAATGCTCTTTTGATGAAAACATTCATGAATATTTTTGTTACCCTTCATTTTTAAAATCTGTGAAGGAAATTACAGAAAGTAACCATCAATGCCCGTCTTAAAGGCCTTGGGAGAAAGGACGTGCAATGCAACCAAAATGCTTTATGATACCTGAGCAAAGCTAATAACCCGAGTCCCATTCTCATTTTTTTTTATTCAATTAAACCCCTCTCTTTGGTTCAAAGGCATTCAAATCTAGTGTCTTTGATCCCCTAACCCCAAGACAGTCTCTTAAACAGGGGAAGAAAAAAGGTGTAATTCCAGAACAGCAGAAATATTTCCCTGCTGTGGTTTTCAGTGGCACGCACGTACCTCACGTCTGGTTCAGCAACAGGGAGAGAGGGACACACACACACACACAGAGAGAGAGAGAGAGAGAGAGAGAGAGAGAGAGAGAGAGAGAGAGAGAGAGAGAGAGAGAGAGAGAGAGAGAGAGAGAGAGAGAGAGAGAGAGAGATCATAAAAACAATTCCCACAGGTCTTCTTTAATTATGATTATTATCTCTCAAATGTGATTAATCAAGTGTCTAAATATAGAGCGGTACAAGAACACATCCTGAAACAACCCAAGATGTGGCTGATGTTTCCGCTGACACGATACCACCAGGTATAGCCGGTCCACATCTCTTGGCTCCCCCCGCTCTCCTCGTCACCATGGGGAGTAGAGCATTCAGTCTCTCTGCTCCCCACCTCTGGAATTCTCCTCCACCTGACCTTTGCATAACTTACTCCCTCCAACTTTTGAATCAAAAGTCAAAAGCCACCTCTTCACAGACAAGCTTTTACCACAGATTTAATTTCATTGTTTTTATATGTTTACATCTTAGTGTTTTTATAATTTTCTGTTATGTGTAATCTTGTTTTATTTTTTCCCATGATTGTAAAGTATCCTTGGGTGTCAAGAAAGGTGCTTTAAATGAAGTGTATTATTATTATTATTATTATTATTATTAATAATAATAACAATAATAATATAGTTCTCTTCAAAGTTTTTATTCAGACTGCCTCATATTAATGGTTAAAACTTTTTTTTAAAAGATTAATTCAACCGTAATTCAACATTGGTTCTCCAGGGTTTATTCAAGTCACTTTATATCAGATGAAATCCCCCAAAAATTGTTGGACTTTTTATTTTATATTTTTTTTAATTGTTTGAAGATGTAGCACATCATTTCTGTTTTTGGGTAGGACTAGGGTTAGGGTAATGCTGGGCAGTTATGTGAAAATGGGTTTTGTGAAAACAGTCTTCGTGGTTGTTTTTTATAATAAACAATTTCTGTGAGAATTAAAGCCACAATAAGGCACCTTGTTGAAATCCTTATAAACAACAATTGCCCTCTCTATGCCTGTTAGCTATTGAGCTGGGCAGGGAACCACATATAAAAGACACACAATAACTCCTCTGTTTAGTTGAGCTCAGGACCAAAGGTGGGACATCCAAACGAGGTCACATACACTTTTCACCATGAACTGGTGAAAATGGGTAAAAGTCTGGATAATTTGGCTGAGGGATGTTTGAGTTCCTAAAATAAGGATTAAGTGTTTGAGTTTTCTGAACAGAAATGTCTTTTTTTTCTGCTCATCTGCAAACAACACAGAAGTAAGATGGATCGGAGCAATACGACTAGAAGAAGGACAAGGAACTGCCCTGGAGACTATGAGGCACACATTTATATGATGCAAGGTGTTTAGAAAGTGGATTTTAGATTTGTTTGTTCTGTTTGTTTGTTGACAGCAGTAACTCAGGTAGAGCGGGTTGTCCAGTAATCGTAAGGTTGAAGGTTTTATCCCAGCTCTGACCAGAGAAGACTGCTGTTGTGTCCTTGGGCAAGACACTTAATGTCACGGTCTGTGAGCCTCCCTGCACATTTGTCTCTCTGTGCTCTTCATTACAGGTGAGTGACTGGGAGTCTTCAGCTGCTGCTGATTCCTCATCAGGCTGACCAGGGGATAAAAGCTGCAGTGGGACACTCATTCAATGCTGGATGGTTACTCGCACCGGTATCTAACTCGTGCTGGGTTCGACTCAAGCCTCTTAGCATTGGATCTTGTCATAGCCTCAGTTTGTATTCCTTGTTCTCATTTCGTCTCCTTTCTCCCTGACTTCAGGATACCTCACCTTCATCACCACAAACTCAACCCTGACCCGCTCATCTCCTGGAACCACATCTCACTGCCGTTCCCCTGGACAGCAACTCCCAGCCGGTCACCTGTTCCTCAGCCTCGCCATTCCCCACCTGCCCGTGGGAAACCTCAGCGACTCTTCATGCCACGCTCAGCTCCCTCCACTCCTCCAGTACCCCCCCGGTTCACGACCCAACCCGTTCAGGATCCTGCCTTGGAAACCGTAAGCCCAGTTCCCTTTTCTGTTCCTCCTGATTATTGTCTCACCCACCGGTTCCCCCTAACCTGTGTCTACATCCTAAACTGAGAACTGAAGATTCCCCTGCTCACCTGGCAGTGCTTTCAGTTTCCCATTCCTGCTCATCGTTTTAGCAGCACCTTCAGTGTCTTACTCAAAGATCGCCATGACGCTTAACCCACCTGCCGGTGGTGGTCGGAGGGACCGGTGGCGTTAGTGTTCGGCTGACCTACCTTCTGTCAGTGCGCCCCAGGGCAGCTACATCGTAGCTCATCCCCACCAGAGTGTGAATGGGTGAATGACTGGTTGTTTTGTGAAGTGCCTTGGGAGGTTGTAGAACCCTAAGAAGGCGCTATGCAAATACAGGCCATTTATCATTTTACGGTTTTTATTCAAACTTCTTTAGCATGGACCAGGGAGAGTGCTAAGTTTTAGATTCCACTGAAAAGAGCAACCGCTGCTGCATTTTGAATACATTATGACTGCATGAATGTTACATGGGAGCAACATGAAATTAGCAATTTCTTAGATAATTTTACCTAAAATGATGTATGTGTATTCTACCATATAAGATTCCATGTGAAGCCGTTAAACCAAAAGTAATTCAGATCCATATGGAAGAAACATTGTGCCTGCTACTCTTAGCGGGACCACTCACATCTGAGCCTGGCCTGCCAGAATCCTACTTTGTTTAATTCTGCACAGGATGAGTCTGGTAACCTACCCCCTGAGAATTCTAAATGAGTCAGTCAGCGCTGAGCAGCTTATGTCACACACTGCGACGCTCAGTTTCTCACAAACAACGAAGACGGCGTTTGAAGTGAAGTTCGCCACGGCTCCTTCCTCTTGGGCGTGTCTTTAAAACCACAACAAAAATAATCGCTAAAAGTCTCTCTTCTAAAGAAAAATGTTAGCGCCAACGCCAGGCGCCAATTTTGGCTACATCTAAAAGACTACAGCGTTGCGCGGTACAGTCGGCAATTCCACATTTTTTCTGATTGGTTATTTTTGACCTGGTTAGTCCCACCTCTCATGTGCCTCTCTGCCTAAAACAGACTCACTCCGCTCACTGCTGACTGGCTCGGTTACAATTCTCAGGGGGTGGGGTTATTTGCATGGGAGAGTTACCAGACTCACAGTCTGTAGAATTAAACAGAGGAAGAGTCTGGCAGGCCAGGCTAGAAGATTATAGTTGTTCATGAACATTTTATTAATCTTTACGCCACTGTTTAGTTTTCATTACAGTTGATCTGGCAGAAATATATAAGGCCCTGTCCACACGTAGCCGGGGATCTGCCAAAACGTAGATATTTTTCTACGTTTTGGACTGTCATCCACACGAAAACGGAGTTTTTTCACACGAAAATGGATCTTTTTAAAAACTCCGGCCAAAGTGAAGATCTGCGTTTTCTCCATTTTGGGTATCTGCGTGTGGACAGACAAAACCGGAGTTTTAAGGTCCGCAACGTCACTTTCCGCGACAAAAAAATGCTGACATCACGTGTGCGACCTGTGTTTACACTAGCCGACAGCATGGATGCCCTCAGAGCTGCGCTCGCTTTATCAATTGTCCAAGCGCTTTTTGCTTGTTTGTTTTTGCAAGCGGAATTACTGCTCCTTGCGGAAGACCACAGACGAAGGACGAGGTTAAGAACGGGTGAAGTACTGCCACCTACAGGTCTGGCATGTCCTTAACAACGTACTTATCCGGGTACGTGTGGACGCAAGTTTTTGGAGGGGCGGATATTCGTTTTTAAAAAAACCCGGCTACGTGCGGACTAGACCTAAGATGTTTTCCCAAGGTTCACCGATACACCGGAAGCTGCTGCTTCTATCTGTGCTGCAGGAATACATAGAATAAGGCTAACATCCATGATTGTGAATTTTTGAGGCAGGGGCTGTTATAATTGTTGAAAAAACTTGTCAATATGTCAGTAATGTCAGAAACTAGTTGACTTCTGCATGTTTCTGGTTTCTGTCATGAAGGTCAGTTCAGATAAAAGCGGATGACTACCTCCAACATCTATTTTGGGTGCTTTTTATACAATCCGTTTCTAAATTATATTTCAACCACGTAAGAAACTTCCCACACGACATGTTTTATAACAGGTCAAATTTATCTGTTGGGAATGATCTAAATAAATGAATTTGTGTTCTGTGACTCAAGAGAATCTTCAAGCCTTTCTCACTATTTGCTGAGCTTTTTGCACGATGTGAGCGTGCATAATAAAGCAAAGCAGCCAGCTGTGAAAACAGCTTAATTAGTAGTAATCACATGGAACACATTTCCACTATTTCCCCCCATTAGGGATGCTTTACTTCTCATATTTTGTCAGTCAACTGCTGCCACTCTAAGCCGGGGGGTTCTCATGAAATTATGAAAAAGTCCCTGAGGCAAATTTCTGTATTTTATCACCTTCTTCACAAGCTAAGAGTGCTGTGTGCCCGATACAATGACAGCACAAGTATCATCAGATATAATCCTAGAATCATAGTCCTAATGCCTATGTTTCATTATTTTCATTTATACAGGCTCACCTGATCAGCAGTATTATGTCTGTGCTGTCTGTGTGAAAAATGTAAACACAACACTTTTCTTTTCTTTTGTTTTAGTCGGAAAAGGGTCAAATTCTTTCTCCGGGTCAAGGATGAGGTCCTGCCCCTAGTTTAGGAGTTTAAGTATTTCAGGGTCTTGTTCACGAGCAAGGGAAAGATGGATTGGGAGACCGATAGGCAGATTGGTGCTGCGTCTGCAGTGATGTGAGTGTTGTACCGGTCTGTTGTGGTGAAGAGATTTACCTGTCTATCTGTGTTCCTACCCTCACCTATGGTCAGAAGCTTTGGGTTGCAACCAAAAGCACAAGATCGTGGATACAAGTGGTGGAATGAGTTTTTTTTCTGCAGGGTGTCTTGGCTCTCCCTTAGAGATAGGATGAGAAGCTTGGTCATCCAGGAGCGGCTCAAAGTAGATCTGCTACTCCTCCACATCAAGAGGAGCCAGTTGAGGTGGCTCGGGCATCTGCTTAAGATGCCTTCTGGATGCCTCCCTGGTGAGGTTTTCCGAGATGCCTTCCTGGTGAGGTTTTCTGAGCACCTCCAACCGGGAGGAGACCCAAGAGAAGACCCAGGACACAATTGAGGGACTATGTTTCTTGGCTGGCCAGGGAACGCCTTAGGATTTTCCCGGAGGAGCTGGCTCGGGTGGCTGGGGAGAGGGAAGTCTGGGCCCCGCTGCTAAGGCTGCTGCCCCCGCTACCCGACCCCAAATAAGCAGAGGAGAATTAGCCTAAAGATGCCTAAAGAATAGGACAGCATTCGACTCAGAAGAGTAAAAGATTTCTGCTGAGTGGACACTACTATGTATGGGGGAGTAAGCACTAGGCTGGAGAATGTGAGATCAGGCAGACTGGTGTATCTATTTGTGTTTAGGTGTGCAACCCTAACACTAAAACCACAGAAGTTTGAGAATGTCACAGGGCAAATCCTACATTTTAAAGTAAAACTACAAGGCTATGTTAATAATATTACATGTACAACATTTTTTATCTGCATGCCTTGTGTGTTTTGAACTATTCATCCAACCATTTAGACATTGTATTGGTTCCTCACATGTCTGCAGGGAATCACTGTCCTTTGGGGTTTTTTGTTAAAGCTGCTTTGAGCTTGTAGCATTTTATACCTTCTAATATGTGCTGAATTATTTTGTTTGCCCTTACTTCCTGACTCATCTTTTGTTAGCACTGCTTAAAATCCCAGATGGACGGTTTTAAATAAGGCCTTATGTGAAACAGGATAATAAAACTTACCAATGGCTAAGGAATTTTGCCTATTAATTTCATGATAATTCTATTTTCTTTCCTACTCTATCCCTTTCATGCTGTTTCTGCCTTTACTGGTTCTCAAAGTCCTGCCTTGCAGGCAGTAAGTATATGCACCATGAACACTTTTAATTTTCCCTGTTAGTCCACAGCAAAGCCAGAGGTGAGGTTTAATAAGGATCAATGGCACTTTATCTGGGACAGGACCCACTCCTGTGCATGCAAATCACAACAGCAGCAACGGATTCAATTAAAAAAAGGACCTCCAACCACCAACACTGGAAATTAAATTAAAGCATTTATGCAAAGGTTCGCTGGCTTTTTTTGTGTTGCTGTTTCTGTTTATGTAATGTGCTTTTCATATCAAGAATCAATACGTAATCTGGTGTGGAGCTATAGGGAGGGTGGTGCACTGCCTCCACATATATGCATGCTATACTGTATATAATTCAAGAAAAGAAGTTCTAAAGGAACAGTCAGCAGAACATATTGTGGTGCAGTTCTGCAGCCGAAGTCTCCTATACGTTTATGGCACTTTCTTCAAAGGACAGGTGTCACGTTCTCTCTATATGATGCATCATGTATCAGCTGAGGCCCGCTTTGAGGTGCAGTAATCTTCAGTAAAACCTCTTTTGTGACTGCACCTCTGAATCGGCCAAGCATTAAAATGAACAGGTTGAGTCCCCTGCAGCAGCCTCAGTGTTCTGCCTTAGGTGTGTGCTTTGGCCAAATTAAACGGGATCTCAATAGACAATAATCTTTGTTACAAGATTGAACCAGAACCCCCATGTCAATATTAGCAAATGGGATTGCTGGAGTTTCATGCTTGCATGCATACACTCACATGCTGTCAATATGCCCACATATGTGCATCCAAATCTGTGTAAACGTGCCTTTTCTTTGTCCCCCTGCCCTCGGTTTCAAATAAAAGAAAACAAGAGTTTTCTGGCTGAATTTCGTGACTGTGGGTGGGGATAACGTTTTCCCACACCTGCATGATTAGAGGATTTATGGTGCCTTGATGTTTTTTTCTCAGACATTTTTGATTAATCTGCTGCAGATGCCCCAAGAGTTTGTTCCAAGACAGGTAATAAGGGACGCTGTGTCAACGAAAAAAAGGGTGCATGAAAGTAAAATAGCTTAATAAATAGTTAATGGAGAGAGTTAATGAGATAAGGTGAAAATCTATGCACACCATTCAGAAAAATGACAGTATTAAACATAAAACCCATAGATGATTCTGAATGCATCCTGGTGTTCAAGTTTCTGTGATTTATTTTCACCCATCTAAACAAATACACATTTCAAACATCATTTACATCATGGGCAGCTTCAGAGAAATCTTCTGTAACTTTAACCAGACAGAATATTACAAAGGGGCAGCACTGAGTGCTTTATCCTTCAACCCATCAGCCCACTTAGTGAAGGAGAGGAGCATGGATGTAGAGCAAAAGAAGACTAAAATTACCATCTGTATGAAAAGTGAAACTAGACAGGTTATTCACATCCTGGCCCAGCTATAAATAGGGCAACACACACACACACACACACACACACACACACACACAGCTAATGTGGTGGATTAGTAGCAGGAAGCAGACAGACAGTCATCACAGTCCTTGTTCCCCTTAGCCCACCAGGTCCTGGATCCCAGCAGACGTCATCCTATCTACCAAATCAGTTTTAGCCAGGGACTTTGTCCATTCACAAAAGCAGTCCCATACAACTCTCAGCCCGTGTGATTCACAAAGTAGGCAAAGGTTCTTGTTTCAGAAGTTGATATTCTGTCAGGATGTCCCTCCCCCTTTTCCTCTTCTCTGCACCATTTAAAGTAAGTGTGTAACACAATCCAAACCTAAGGACCCTTGCTTCATATTTATATGAAGTTTGATGGCAATAGATCGAGGCTAAAGTGACTATTTCCACATTCAGTCACTTTATTCTAACCAAAGCATTGTCTCCACCAATAAGGGCTGATTGATGGATAGCTCTGAACAACTGCTAATATGAGGTCTTATTTTGTGTCGATATCAGATGCTCTTTCCAGAGTGACATAAAAATGGATCTGATTTGCTTCAAATCACCAGAAAATCAGCCATCCAAGTGAGGAGTGACCGTGTTAAAAAGTGCTGATATATTTATGAGTGGTGTCACATTTAGTGGTGAAATAATTAACTTGTAGATTATTTAAAAGCCAGCACATGTGATGATGGTGAGGTTTCTGATTTTCCTTTACTATTTTTCAAGAAACTCAAGCTAAAAAATGACTTGAATGCTAGGATGGAATCAAGGGTGCAGATAGGATTTTCAAACTGGGGGGGGGGGGGGGGGGGGCAAAGTTCCAATGTACCCTCCCCCAAACTCACACACACAAACACACACGCACACACACGCACGTACACACACACACACACACACACACACACACACACACACAAACTATTGCAAGAGCCCTAACTAGAGCTCAGTCAGTTTGTGTAATTTCATCCAACAGTTAACGTAAAAACGAACACTTTTATATACGTGTTTGAAGCTATTGTGCAATGGAACGCTGGCAACAAAGCTCTGCCTGATCATCACTATCCAGATCAGTCATTTGTTATTCTCCCATTCAGTTACTAACCACAACCTCATGCTTTATGCAAAACATGCTTTATTTAAACATTAACTGATTTTCAGCATACCAATCTTTACAGAAAACATAAAAGCCCTATGTAAAAAAAACTGCACATAAAATATATTTAAAAAATGATATTCACTTATCACATAGCACAGTTGTTCCCAAACTTTTCAGCCTCTGACCAACAGATGGTGCTTTATAATTTTACGTTATTAAGAAATTTTCATTATATTTGGAAAGTTTTAATTTATATATCTATATATATATAGATATATAAATAAAGCTATTTTTAAAATTTATATTTTACTTTTATTTTTATGATTATGTAGCACACTTTGATTTTCATATGTAACACATCTGCCCTTTTTTACAGCTTTTTTTTTTATACATTGTCGCTACATCTGTCATGTTAGCTGTGTTTTTACCATCATTTCTACATCCATCACGTCCCAAAGAAGGTTAAACAAACATCAAACCCAACGTTTGGAGCTTGTAAGCTCCACACCCCTTTCGTGCAGCACCTGCTGTCTGATGCTGTAGCAGCGTCCATTTTTACGGCTGGATGGGTGAATTCCTTCATCAGAGTCAATATTCTGCTTCATAATCAGAGTCAGTCATTACCAGACAAAGTGATCAGTCAACAAAGACCAGACCTGTCGGCAGTTATAAGTTTTATCTAATTATTTGCGCTCTTCATGCTGCATGCATCTCCTCCTCTCCCCGACTGGGAGCCTCACGGCGGGAGGCGTTTTTCCAAGTTCTAAAAACTCCCAAACTTTGCTCAGCCTGAAGGTTACACATCTCCACTATCTTCTGATGTAAAGTAGTAACTTCATGAGGGATCATATTTGTAGATGAGACTATCGAGTAAGTCCCAACACTGACAACAACATACTGAAACTGTAACCAACATGCATAAACAGACAGATCGGTCCCGCCTGCTTACATTGTTGGTCTTTTTTAAATACGCAGTTATTGTTGCTTGCCTTTTTCGCTTCATCCTGCATCCTAGCAGCAACCATTTTTGCACCTCTGGAGTTGGTGTTAGTTTACGTCATGCTGCATTCAATGTAACTGGAACAAGGAGCTTCAAGCGCTTAACATCCGATTTTCTTTTCTTTCTGGCCTTAGTGCGGGGGACGGATTGGGGTCGACCTGAATCGGGGGGGGCGAGCAGATCCCCCACCACCCCCCACCCCCCACCCTATCTGCGCACCTGAATGGAATTACCAGGTGTATACTTTGAATGACACTTTTTTTCTTTCACAACCACAGCAGTATCCTGACAGCTTTTCGTGCAGCCATTATGTAGCTTTAAAGTTATATCCGAACATTTCTCACGTCTCGTTACTCATGCAGGGGGTCTGATGTGTATGTTTCACACTCGATGTGTGATTTTACTTGAAGTTCTGCCACATTCTGGAGTTGTTAATGCTAATGGTTAGCTTCTACTAGGTGAGACACGCTCTTCTCTCTCTTGACTGCTAAATTGACGCAACCTTCCATGGTAGCAAGCAAAAGTCCATCAATGCAAATTTACAGTGTAACGTAGAGTTTATGGTCGGCCGTTGTATAAGAAAGTGGCACGAGTAGGCAACAATTTCTTTACTAAGCTTTATTCAAACCTGCGTCACATGTAGCAATATCAGGCATCCATCTTAACTTGTCTAAGCAATTCTTCTTCTCTCCTACCCATGTTCTTCTGCCCTATAATGCCCCCTAGTGGCAGACACAACAAAGTTCTCTGGCTTTTTCTGACCCATGCATTTTCCTGTCTATTTTCTTTTGATGGCTTATGCAAGAAATGGGATTTGAAGACTATTTTCACGTGCTGCATGCATGTGAAACTCAAACTGCCTGATCATATTTCACAAAGAATATATTAAGTTTATTAGTGAACCTTCTCTTTAAACATTATAGTTTCTGAGATAACAGCTTTGGTTGACCCTGTGTCCTACAACCGAGTCCAATGGGTCTGCCAATCTGTCACTCTTCTTTATGCTCCTTGGTCGCACGCTTCATGACCACTAAGCCAACTGTGGGAGCAACTCTGCAGCCTTGGAGGCCCTCATTAATTACTAATTCTAATAATTGATTAATGATTGAATCTTTTACCATCAAGGTTGTAAAGACATTTTTTTATAATAATTTTTAGTGTATTATTGTCATCATGGCAGTTTTTACCAATGCATTGAATGGAGCTACTATGGTGAACAGTGATGCATCTGCATAGAAATGTTCATTGCTGTTTTGTTTCACTAAATTAGTGAATGTAGCAGCCTGCTGCTTCATCCTGCAAACAACAGACTTCCAGCAGACACTCCCTCACCTTTTCCTCTCTCCTAAACACCAATTAGGACTCCATTAGTCTGGCCTGGCAGCTCATTTGCTCTTGAGGCAGCTGAGGGGTGCTGTTATGTGGGACCTCTGCCCACAGTGTTCTGCCCCAGCAGCCGCAGCATCATATGGCTGTCATGGTAATGCTGCCTCTGTGTCTCTTTATTCCACAAGTGAAAATCCCTTCACCACTTCCCACCTAGCAATGCTTTGCCAGGGAAATATTCTGCCACACTGGCAGCCTGCAAGCAACACTGCTCCTCTGAGAATCGAGGAAGCAGGAGATGAAAAGAGCCGGAGGAAGTGGAGGGCAGTCAACATCAGTCTGTGGAGCCACTTGTTAGGTACTTCATTAAATGTCTGTCCCTATGGTAAACAGATAAGGTAGGACCCTTATTAACGGAGTAGTGAGAAATCCCCCAAGAGCTGGGAGATGGCTTACAGTACCAGCTGCCTGGGAATGCTTGTGTGAAACTGGGGAGGGGAGCAAAACAGCCAGTGCTAAAAGAATTGTGCCAAATTGAGGGTGGAGGTTGATGAGAGTGAGAACAAGGATTGAGGCCCATCCAAAGCCCTAAACAGCCTCTTAACATTGCTCAAATTATCCCACTGGCATGTAAGGTAAGGCCTAAAGCTCTCAGGATCTTGTTAAAGCTGCCCTCTCCAGCTCCTCAGCACTCACATGGATAATGTCACACAAGAGGGGCTTGATCAAAATAACAGAAGGTTGCACCAAAGTTCACCAAAAATAGAGATCATTTAAAAATATAGAGAAGATGGCAAGTCTACAGATAATAGATCTTGCATGTGTGTTTCAACCAGATAAGCTAAAAATGTTGCTTTTCTTCATCCACCCAATCAAATTAGTTGAAGAATCTATTATATTTGATCAACTTTCAGTCCCAGTGGAAGTGATGTCCGTGATGAGTAAAGAACTGGCACACAGCACAATCACAGGTTTTAAGTATCATCTCTGACATGCCTGTCATAGGTTTTTTGAATACATTAAGGATATGTAATTGCTTTTACCCATCTTGTCAAGTGAGTGCAAAACAAATCAAATATCGCTAATGTACAGTTTGGCTTTCTTGAGTTGCTTTTTGTGATCCCATTTCCAATATGCTGGCATCTGCAGTCTTTGTAATCTCTGTAGATCCCAGGAGCATGTACAAGCAATTAAAACAATAGCATCTTTACGCCCCTGCAACCAATAAACAAGCTAATGTCACTGCTGTGTAAAGACACTTAGTGTCAGGGGCAATACCCCAGCTGGATTAGAACACAGCTCTTTGCTTTTTAATACCCCGCTATAAAGAAGGTTTTAGGAAATGCATGCACTTTATTAAAGAGACTCCAAGGAAATAATATCAAATACATAACCAAGGCAACAAACTGAAGTTGGAGCATACATTTACAATGTATACGTTTAAATAGAATTGAATTTATCAATACTCATTCAGCTTTCTTGGTCTCTGGGGTAGTAACAATTAATTCCTTTTGAGAGAATCACAAAACGTTGAATACAATATCTAACCACTTCACCAAACTTTCAGATGACTAAAACGTCCCGTTTCTTGTTTGTAATTATTTTTGCTGACTATCTGAAGTTATTTTGATACTAAAATGACTGAATCTAACAGCTACAAGTCAGATGTGATGCATCATATTTTAGGGCCAATTTTGCTATCAGTTTCAGCCTAACTCATAGAGTTGTTGAACTTTGATGGTACTTGCTGGATATTTGTGAGAAAACTTACAGTTCAAACATCTGGGAAACTAAAAAAAGCATAGGGGTCCCATGCTGCATGCGGTACCATCTGGGTTTAAAACCTGAGAACTTCTCTTTCCCCAACTTTACCACAATCTCAAGGGCAAGGACGTCAATTGCACAAGTCAGTGCGTTTTTCCTGCTTAATCCTAGCATTAATAGAGAAAAGTAGTGAAAGACATGAGTATGGAGTGCGTGTTATTAAGACAAGGAGGAAAAATGGAGCGTTACTGATATTGGTGAGAGGAAATATGTGGAGTGTGTGCAACCATGGCTCAGACTCCTAATACTGTGTGCTTTCATTGGCTTTGTCCCAACGGTTTACAAGGGCTGCACAGGGAGTGGTCCTGTAGCCTCAGTTTCCTTTGACTCTGGCTGACTGTGGATTTACATACTCTCACCCTTCCCTTGTCAAGCTGCTTTTCATTTTATATTTTTTCAGATAGTCTGAAGGGACATTCCTTGCCCACAGTAAATAAGCAATGCAGCTGGGCAAACAGAACCCAAACCCAGCACCAGAGTTGGTCAAAACTGTGTAAATGCAGAATGAGGGAGCAATTTTGGATCATAGAGGTTTAAATAAAGAATGATACTGTAATGTTTGTGAAATGATTACATTTTAGGATGGTTTGGTTTATTTTCTCTGAGGGCCGGAATAAACTTGCTGTTTAACCTCGCGTCGGTGCAGCATACTTGTTGCTACACAACACAACAGACTACACCACACGTAGTACCGGCGTGTTCCACTAGAGGGTACACCAGAGAACTCAGACTGGATAGATAGCCGAGTTACAACCAAAACAAACATGGCGTCAATAAAGGAGCTCGCCAGCTGGCTCATTTTGAGATCAGAAAAAACAGAAAATAAAAGACAGCAGCGGCATCGTAGATGGTGGGACAGACCTCTAAACCAGAGACGGAGTCACCATGGCGAGTGTGTGTCACTCGTTTTTCTCAACTCCACCTACTGTTTGCTCATATATTGTAGTTTTCTGACGCATCGCGTTAGTTTCGGGGGACGTGCACAAACATTGCAAATCAATGCAAGTTACGTGTGACAGCCATTGTAAACACGTGTTCGCTTTGTTAAACAGCAAGTACATCATGGCCCTAACTCTGCTATTACAGACGCAATGCCAGGCTTTGCTCTGGGTGGAGGAAGAAGCTCCACGGCCTCTAAGGTCATGTTGAAGTGAGGTGAAGACCTGATCAAACTGCAGTCAATTTAACCTTCAGCAAATGCATGGACTCAAAACAGAAAAGCTAGTGTTGAGTTCTTATAATCAAATAATTTGGCCCCAATTTTCTCTCCAATTAAACCAACTTGACTTTCTTAGTATTTAGTGTTTTTGCTGTTTTGAAAACACAGACGTGTAGACTAGGGGTGGGGCCGAACCCGAATACGGTATTCAGAAAGACACAAATAATGTGTTTTTTACAAATACTTATTTTGAACAAATATTTGAAAAAAATTTTGGGAGCAAGAAAAGCATCACATCAAAAAGCTTCATTTCTTCATGAGAACACAGAGTATGCCCGGACGACACACAGCTCGACTGAGCGAGAAAAAACTTAACAGCATCACTATTTTTGTAGAGAAGATTTTTTGCCCCTTAACTGAGTTCCGGAGGCAGTTTACAACTTTCGGGAAGCGGAGTTTGATCAGGAGATTATTCTATTTCGCTGCATTATTGACGTCTGCAGTCGAGTGCTGTCATGTTCGCTCTGTTTACGTAGCTCGGTTAATTTGGTAATTTAGACAATAGGCTGTTGACAGAGAAATGTTAACATTCAGTTAAAAAGGTTTAAAAAAGGCTTGTAGTTGTGTCAGACTGACTGGACTTGTGGGAGTTATTTTGTATATTTAAGATACTCTGTCTATCAGACAGCAAGAAGTAAGTTGTAGGCTAGTAAGCCTTAGAATAGCTTCCCGTCACTCATTAACTTAGCTGAAACTCCCCACATGGATTTGGGCAACCAAATAGAAAGAAGCGTGGCTGCTGCTGAGCCATCTCTTGGTCCTCCACCAGCCCAAAAAAAGCGCTCAAGTTTGGAAGCATTTTACAGTCAGTGCTGCAGATAAAACCAAAGTGATATGTAAGGTGTGCAAAAGTCAAATGAGCAGAGGCAGAGATATCAAACATCTGTCAACATCTGCTATGCATAATCACACGAACTTAAAGCATCCTCTCCTGGTACTGTCTGCCAACCCCCTTGGAGTTCTTTGCATTAGAAAGAAGTTCTTTCAGAAGAACAGTTCTTAAAGTAAGAATTGTTTTAATTCTGTCTGTTCAGCGTCCTGCAACAATGACGGGTGGTGGTGGGGTTCAGAATGTTCACAATGGTATTTTATTAGTTGTTGGTTTAACCATGGATGAGGTAATGGCTGTTATTATTTTCTTTTCAATGACTTTGCTTGTTACATGTTCATTGCTGGATATATGGAAAAAGATGAACCATTATTGCATATCCATAATTACTATAAATGATATAATTAAAGATTACTTACATTATAACGTAAATTAGAGGTGTTATTTAAAAAAACAATTTTGCTACTTGAATACAAATACAAATACAAATACTTTCCCCCCTCAACAAATACAAATACCGGCTACTTTGCACACCCCTAGTGTAGACCACATTAAACAGTTATAGTTGAAATTCTACATGTATTTGTACATATTATACATTTAAATGTTGAGTCAAGTCAAGTCATATTCATTTATAAAGCACATTTAAAACAGCCTGAGAACTGATCAAAGTGCTGAAAAAAAGGAATAACTAAAAGCAAGACAGAAAAGCAAGATTAACATCAAAAGCACAGACAAATGAGAATTTAGACACAATTAACCCTTTGATGCATAATAGTCACTACAGTGGACAGGTACTCAAAATTGTTATTTCTTTATTTTTGCTATTAAGCAAAGCAAGTTGAATACTTTATTGCATGTGAGCCCCTCTATATGGACTTCAGTAAGTCAAGCCAACATATTTCATGTTCAGAATGCACGCTGTCCACTGAGATGGACATGTAATAAATTATTTGTAAATTAACAAAATGTTACGAAAATATTTGTTGAAATTTGTTTCATTCACACCTAAAGATGAATGAAAAAAATTGTTTAAAAAATCATGGTTGAAGATTTCATAATTCATGCATCAGAGAGTTAAAACAGGTGCCTAAAAATAACAGTGAGACATAATAAAACACTAAAAAAAAGGATAGTCTTGGTACAAGAATAGTAGGTTAAAATCAAACATTTGTATAAAACTAGAAAGCACTATAAAGGAATCCAGCTTCAAAATTATTGCCCCAAAACCAATCTAAAGATATCTGTTTTGTGGCTAAATTTAAAACTTGCAAGTGCAAAGTCCAAATCAACAGAGAAGGTACAGTAAGTGCATTCCAGAGCTTTGGAACAGCAAAGGCTAATGCCCGTTCTCCACAGGATTCATTTTTCATGTTGTAGATGCAGAGCAGGTGATGGTCAACTGAATGTAGGGATCTGGTAGGAACATATTAGTGGATAAGCAATTCAGAGAGGTAAAAGAGAGCCTGATTTTTGCAAATCATCCAGCACTGGAGTAATGTGACACCTTCTGTTCTGGCCACCACATTTTGTATCATCTGTAAACGGCTAAGAGAAGCTGCATTAACTCCCATGAGAACAGAATGTGCATAGTTGAGTTGAGAAACAGTGAATGCATGAAAAATCAATTCCAGGTGTGGCCATTTTAGGATATTATTTTCAGGTGCTTTAGATGGAGTAATTATAAAATGCAGGACCTTACGGAGGCATTTGCCTGCTGGGTCATTGACAAGTCAGCGTCCAAATTCACCCCAAGGATTGTCACACCAGAATTAAGAGTCATGGGGAGAAGAGGAATGGAAACACATGTACTTTTCTCATTCTTGGGTTTAAAGATGAGTCTTATCCTTATTCAGCCTGAGAAAATTGGATGCAGGCTGGACCTTGATATCAGAGAGGCATTCAAGAAGTAGGTGAATGGATCCTGTCTGATTTAAGGAAAAATAAATCTGACAGTCATCTGCCTATAAGTGATAAAGTAGGCCATACTTTGTAAAAATAGAACTGAAAGGAAGGATGTAAATGGCAAAAAGCTGAGGACTAACCCCAAAATTCCACTACCTCCGCTCCGCCCCGCCCCGCCTTCCGCAGCCGCTCGCTTCCGAACTAAATTTTACTGGTACCCGCTCTACAACGGCTCCGCTCCGGTGCGGAGACCTGAGGTGCGCAAACAGGCATGCGCGGGATTTTCGAGATCTTGCGATACAGTCCGAGCAATAAACGCGGAAGTTAGATCCAAACACCCGTTGTGTGGGAGAAGCATCGAAATGAACTGTTTAATCTGCCCATCATTTGTGTTGAGAGATCAGCAGTGTTTGGATCAGGTTTGGATCAACAAAGGGTGACTACTTTGATAGTGGAAACTGTATTTATGGCTTATTTTCGTGCATTTAAAGTTCAGCCGCCATTGATAGTTGTTAAAAGTTGTTAAACCTGTGCATATAAAACAAAAAACGCTTTTTGTTTATCGATTTATTGTGAAATAACGGAAGTTGTGCTTGCTCCCTTTCCTGTTGGGTGGTTGTGATTTCTGTCCATTGACTGCGGGGGTGCTCCGGCGTCCTGCAAAAATAGAATCGATCCTATTTTTGCCGGATGGCGGAACGGCGGGCGACATACTGCGCCGCACGGCCGCAGTAGTGGAACAGCTCTGATTGACTACAACGGGACCGATTTTGCTGCGGAGTTCGTGCCGGAGCGGAGCGCAGCGGAGCGGAGGTAGTGGACTTTTGAGGTAAGGATTGAGCCTTGGGGAACACCCCATAGGAGCGGAAGATAGAGAGAAGAGCAGTCACCAATGTGGACACTAAAACAGCTGTCTGTCAAATGTGATCTAATCCAGTTTAAAGCAACCCATGATGCTAATCTACTCAAGAGAATATCATGGTCCACTGTATCAAAACCAGCTGAGAGACCAAGAAGTAGCAGCAAAACATAGGCTCCAGTCCAGCATCAGTAGAATGATTGAGTATGTCACAGGGGAAAATCATGGAATATTTCCTAATTGCAAAGGTGGGGTTTATTAAACTATTTTGACATAATATCTGATTTATTCACTGTTTTATTGGCTGCGTAATGAAGAAAAAACAAACAAAATATCACAAACGTTAAGGTTGTGTATAACTAAATACAACGTTTTTCCATGCAAAAGTAAATATTATGCAGCTCAAGGCTTTATAAAGTATTGTCTTACTGTGAAAGCATGTCAAGTCTTATGTGCACCAAACAAACCTTACAGGAAAAGTAACAGAAAGGAGCGCACAAAACAGAGACTGAGCCAGTATTACCATTGGCAGCGTAGGAAAGTTTTCACAGCATGTTTATGTTTTTGAGTTTAGATAAAACATGCCATAAACCAGCTCTTTGATTGTTTCTAGGAAAGCTGTTTCTGTCAGGTGGTAGACAAGGTCCCTGAATAGAAAGCATGCTTGTCTTTCTAACTCGTGTACTTCGCATAATGATGCGTCATGCACTTCGCAAATAATGAGCTGACGGAAACCTCCTCTGTGTGTTTATGTCATAGTAAAAGTTTTTAAAAGCAACACGTATGGTTTGCCACCTTGCTAGAATCCATTATCTTTGAGAAAATAATGATTTAATCTTTCAATAGGATGCATACCAGCTGAAGTGGCTCAAGTAGCAACTTTAAAATCTTCAGACTAACTCAAAAGTCAGCACACTTCTTAATTGTACACAAAAAGGAGGTAATACTTCTCCCTTTTAGTCAGCTTCACTGACTCACTACACCAACAATAACACTAAAATAGTTTAACATCGATTTTCAGGAAAGTAAATTTAGACGCTGAACAGAAGGAAAAGACCAGATCACATATACTTGGTGCTTTAATAGAGTCTGTTATTACAATTTGTTCCGTTCGATACTTCTCATCTCTTAGTGCGCCTGTTTCCATTCCATCGTCATCACAAACCACAGTCAACTAGATATTAGACAATCTTCTAATTAACGGTAAAACCACAGTCTAGTGGTCATGTGTAATTTTTCTGTAAAATGGATTCTCTACCCCCAGTGCTCTGTGTGTGAAAGCTACGAGCTTTAATCTCATTGCCCCTTACGCTAGAATAACTGTGAGTACTTTCTTGGCAAAGGCGTCCAAAGCTCAAGGGTTACTGCATGGTCGATCCTCCAGCAAGTCCTTTCCATTCTGATTCAATCAATCTTTATTCCATCCATTGCCAAAATCAATTGCTCTCTGCCTGGGATCCCTGGTTAAAATGTGGGACGGCACAGATTTAGACAGGGTACTCTGTGCTACAGATGGATATCTACACACACTAAAGGAACTGCCCCCACTGAGAGTCACACATGTTGGATCAGCTCAATGTCTCTGATTAAACTGCAAAAAAAATTTTTTTTTTGTTTGGCCCCAGCAACTTGGCTTGAACATGATGTCTTTTGTTTGCCAGAATTCAGGAAAATAAATATAGTCAATAAAAATTCTCAAACATGTGGTCATTGATACATTTCAGATACTGAATTTGTCATGGTAACCTGAAATCAGTCTTTAGATGAAAGAGTTGCCTCTGATGAGTTTTTTTTTTTTACTTAATCACTCAAGTTTGTTCACAGATCATTGAGTTTGGGCATTTTAAGTGAAAGATTCACCTCGAACTGAGAACACAAAAACAACAACGTTTGTTTTATTTATCAAACTTATGTAGGGTTAGGTCAACTGGGTACTTTAGCTCAGTATATATATTAACTCTACTTGTAACCAATAAGCTGAGATACTCTATCTAAATATAGAGTATCACCTTGCCTGGTCTTTATTGCGTTTAATCAGAAGATTCTAGGACTCTCTATTCATTAGGGGAATGTACACACTCCGTTTTTATTCAGGAAACAGTCAGGTTTATAAAATTAAGAATTTATTTTACAAACAATTAAAACTTGAAAAACTGGTTAACTATTATTTGCTGTGAGCGGATGGAACTAAAGGTGATGTCTGGAACTTACGCGTGAATGTGATGTTGGTCAGAACTTCCATATCTCGGAGAGCTGAGTTCTGGGTGTAAAATAATTAGGTTTGTGTTAAGCTATGAGGTTGGTTATTATCAAAACCACATCCAGACGCAATCTCACTGTGTTCTACATGCCCAAGTGGGGACGCCCTTTTTGGATCTGAGGCGGGCGTGTCGGAGACTCCGGTACCGAAGTCCATAGACTAACTTGCGGTATGACCAGGTAAGTCCAGAGTCATCTCCAGGTAATGACAGTTGGAACTAGTTTGCGTCTCAGGAATAACTCTTAAGGAGTTGAACAAATCAGCTTGTTCTGAAGGAACTATTTTGTTGTATCAGCTTTGCAGGTGCGAAAAAGGTTTTAGGGTGAAAGAGGTTTTTGCTTCAGGTGGCCGGCCTGAAGCTTCTCTAGAACTAAAGAATCACCAGGGGGATCTGGTTTTAATGTTAGGATGTTATGATTGCGTAGCCAACCAAAAGTTGACAAGTTTGGATGTTACCAAGAATCTCAGTGACACACGCCTTCTTTGATCCGGAGGCGCTGATCTGGGTGAAAGGTTAATTATGCGTCATGGACTTAACCTTACTTTGTACTTGTGTGAGTGCAAATGTTATGACCTTGTCAAGTACACATGCTAAAATAATCATTGAGCACAGATCAATGAAACATTTCATTATTTTATAGTTATTATAAGTAGCAATAAACAAACATTTATTTAATGATTATCTAGCTTGTAAATTTCAGAAGTTCATATTTAATTTTAAAAATCTTCTTTCTTCTTTGAAGCGAGGAGTTTAGATAAAAGGGTTGCTCTGTGAGGGACCTTGGAAAGAACAGGATGTCAATATTATGATTTCGTTATCTCTGTCAGAGCTGCAGGCTCTGAGCTCCAGCTGGTGTGAGGAAGGCAGTCTGATTTAAAGGGATCACGTGTAGTCTTGTGTCTCCTTTTTGACCAGATGTTGAATGGTCAAACAGTACCTAAACTGACCATTGCTGGACGTTACACTTACTAACAGCTTCTTAAATGTATCCCAACCCAGTTGTTAAGATGAGAGAAAGTAAACTAAGATAAATCTTTGTCATTGTCACTGTTTCCAGGTACGAGACTGAAGGTGCAGTTGATTCACAAGCAAACAACCGACAGTATTAAAGAGATAAAACCAGAACAAAAAAAAGTCTGCAGATATTTACAGATTGCACACACCAGATGGGCCATAAATTAACCCCATAGAACCTAAAATATTTTTATCTTATTTTGATTAGCTAAATACAAAACAAAAATCCTCACCAGTCCAGTCTTAAAATTACACTTTCAAAAGTGTTAAAACTTTATTTTATGACACTTTAGTGGATTTTCCCTATACTTTAAAGTGTCAGAAACCATGCACCACTTTTTCATTGTAACAGCTGAACGACTCAGCGGTCCCATTCCTCTGACTGATTTCCTCATTTATGGTACCAACATGACACAGCAAGTAACACCACATTTGTAATAGTGAACTAAATAATAAGAATAACACACCTCTCCACCAAAAACATGCATTAACACCCCAAAATAGAACCAACCAATGATAAACATGACACGCCTCACCCACAGCAGCTCTCTGCAGCCAATCTCCTGAAAATTAGTACTTTTAAATTTACTGTGAACATTTACTAGTTGAACAACTAGATAAAAACAGTTTAACCCAATCTTTTGTGTTTCCTTTGTATTCATCTTCAATCAGATCGACCTAACCCTAACCTGCTCACTTAGCTTATCCACTTCCTGCAGCAACCCACCAGCTAAAAAAAATATAAGATTCTTTCTCTTTAAATAAGTTCTTTATAAAGGCTGATAGTAACAATAATTGTTCTATTCTATTGATTTAGACAGAGATGGAGAAAAAAAAGACCCTAAACTACATAGCATCTCAAAGCAGAACAAGCTATCTATTCCTATAATGGCTTTTTTTATGATAAACCACACTTGGACATCTTAGTCATAGCACAAAAGGTAATTCAGGAACTTGTCTGTAATGCTTGTAAATTCTGACTTAACAGGAAGTTAAAAATCTTTTTTTTTCATGTAATTTTCATCTCCACTAGTTAATGGCTCAACCAGTAGCAAAAAACATGCAATACATCACTTATGTATTTATTTATTTGCCCATCTAGGTGAGGTAATGTCAGAGCAACAATGTGAACAGCTAAATGAATGAATCAAATATCCAGATAAAACCTTGATGCATCGTGTATCAATGCAGCCTTTATGCATGTCATATTTACAGACCAGCATAATTCTCCTCCATCCTTTAGCATCAGCAACATCCCACATGGTGAAGAACAGCAGATAGTAGAGGCAACTGGCCCACACCCAACAAAAACACAGCCTTGAATCCTTAACACAGAGATCTCTGCCAAAAACGGCAGATCTCTGCAGAGAGAGAGAAAAGGAGGGGGTAAGAATGGAGAAGGAAAGGAGACTTGATTAGGAAACCTTAATAGGACTACCATGTCACATCACATCTGTATCTGGGCCATGGTCCAAAGCATTACTGACACTGCACCAAAGTAACAAGGTAAAGGTGAGGATCTGACAGCTGCTGCACTAAGAGACTTCCAAGAACTTAGATCTTCACTTACGGTTTTTGTGAAGAGCACAATTAGACTCAAACTGATGTTCTGTTACAGAAACTACAGGTGAGAGATCCCATTTCTGCAAAAAACAACTGAAACAAGGTGACCCAGAAGGCCAAATGCAGTGAGAAATGTACCTGTTTTAGCAAAAACTGCACATAAACGCCTTTGCCATTGGGAGGATTGTGTTAAATAACAAACACTCCCTTTAAAACCATATAAAACAAACACAAACAATCATTTTCAAACAGGACTTTCAGTCACGTTGGTTAAACTCAACGGTTCCACACATTCAAACAATTACACAACTATTTTAAGTGTGTGTGCATGTAGATGGTTAATTTAGCCTCTCTGATTTCCCTCTTCCTGAGTTCAAACACAGATGGGCTAGCTCCACTGCACACATGAAATGAAGAGGGTGAATGGGCAAGTAGGGTGTGGCCTTGCAGTGAGAAACCTTGGCCTGCCATGCTCCACATTTCAAATGAAAACAGTCAGGATTCTAAAATATGCACATCACATCCTTTATCAAACCAGAAAGGTACAAAAGGAACCATTGTTGAAAGGTTTTCTGCTTCTTCTTTGTGTTATGGCTGTGCTGAGTAACAGTGTGTTTTGGCTGGGAAATGTAGTTCATTTCTAAAGCAAACTGTGGTATATAAGATCAACATAGTTAGATGAAACAGGTGAAAAAGCATAACATGGATTATGATTATTATCATTTGTGACACATGGCCTAGCATTCCACGTGGTTGTGGTAAAAGGAGTGATAACTGGATTTAAAAATGGACTCTGAGTGAGAAACAGGATACTTTTATTATTAGGCCCGAGCAGCGAAAGCGCTGCAAAGACCTATTGTATTTGCTCTGTTTATTTTTCTTCCCCCAAGTAAATTTGGTTTTTGGAGGCTTTAACATACACGAAAACTCAGGAATTTTTGCACACATATCAGGTGTGGTGTAAAATTTTGTATTTTAAAGGTCCCAAAATAATTGCAATAAAACTAGCTCCACAGAGCCCCCTAGAATGTGAAAAATACCCCCCCTCCCCCCCCCCCCATTAAGCTTAGTTTATCGTAAAGTTATGAAATTTTGTACACTTTTACAGTTCGTACAGAAAAGTCTCTTGCAACCATGGTCAACATCAAACAGGAAGTCGGCCATTTGGGTTTGAAGTGGTGATTTTGACCCCATTTTGGCCGTTTCTAGGGTCCGCATCTGATTGATTTACTCGATCATTTTTCACACAATCGTCTCGAAAGTTGTGGAAAATTGCTCAGAAGGGATGGGCAATCAAATAGAAAAAATAAAACTGACTTTTCGTATATGCTGAGGGGGCGTGGCCAAGCCTCGAATTTCGACTACTCGCCAAAAAAATATAAATGGCTATAACGTAATACTAAAATAGAGTCGAGTTACAAAATTTCTGTGGTCATTTGACATCCAGCCACAAACTAAATTGAATGGTTGGATGATGACATCACACAAGCCCCGCCCCTCCAGGACCAAAAAGGTCAAGTTTTACTGTGATAGGTCCCAAATCGCCCCATTTCACTTAATCACCACAAATTTGTTGCTGGTAACTCAAGACAAGTGGGTGTTTCTTGGCGTCACTGGGTGTTTCTTGGCATCACTTTATGGGAGTTTTCAAAAGAGGGCGGGGCTGTGGCGGCACGGCGAAGTCAGGCGTACCGCTGTGGCCATACGTTTGCCTCCCATTTCGTCATTTCTAAAGATATTGCCACGAAACTTTTGGTGAGTGATCCTAGTCCAGCCCCCCAAACACTCTGATGTGAAAATCTGGTGGGCGTTGCCTATTTTCTTAAATAGCGCCCCCTAGGGCCATTAAAATTGTCAGCCCCAAGCCATGCTTTGACTGAGGATTACGAAATTTGGTACACTACTGTAGTGTCTCAGGACCTACAAAAAAGTCTCTTGAAGCCAAGCACAAAGTTGCACAGGAGGTCAGCCATTTTGGTCCAAGTACTTGATTTAGTGGTTTTTGCACACGTTGTTTGGAGAATGATGCCCCGTCGCCCTTTTCACCGATCACCTTCAAACTTCTGCTATATACTCTTAAGCTATAGGGGAAAAATTTGAACCATCACATTTTTCAAAAGTTGAAAGGTGTGGGCGTGGTTAAGCCTCAAACTTTGACCTGTCGCAACACCACTCTTTTTCACAGCTCCCTATTTGACTCCTTTCACCCAATCACCAGCAATCTCTGGCAAATAGCAGTTGACAAGTTGAGGTAACTTGGTGTCCAGTATTGGCACAATCCCTGGGGCACACGGACAGAGGCAAGGTCTGCCAAACACTCATGCCACCAGTCTCTCTGACCACCACCAGCAGGCAAGGAGGGTTAAGTGCCTTGCCCAATTAAGGACACAACAGCAGCATTCTCTGGTTGGAGCCGGGATAGTACCCAGTGCTGGACTGACCATAGGGCATAGCGGGCAACTGCCCGCTGGGCCGACCCTTTCATCTTTTATGGCCCGGTGTCTGTTTTTTTTTTTTTTTTTTTTCCTGGCCTCTAGTTGTTGCGGACAACTTGCCCGCGCCGCCCCACGCGATGCCTCGTAAAAGTTGGTGGATTGGCCAATTGGTAATAATACACTCTGGGCTGGACCAATAGCCAGAGGTCTGATGCACCCGCCAGTTGTTTGTGAATCTCAGTAAACAGACAGACGAGCTTAACAAAATGGAGAACAAAAAACGGAAAGGAGAAGCGGAGAAAATTCGACTAAAAAAGAAACTGGCCCTTCAGGCTGATGCTGGCACATGTGTTAAAATCTCACAGTTGTTTGGTAGTGAAGGTTCAAGTAAAATCAATTTAGGAAGTGATGGAGCCTCAGCCCAGCGACAGGTTGGAGAAGAAAAGAGGGAGGAGGAGGAGAAACCTGAGCCGGTGTTGTGCCATAAATTGACTCGCTGCCAAAAAATGATTAGCCACCGCGGGATCGCGCACGGTTAGGTAATTGCATTTCTAGACAAAATTCCCCAGGATTTCGCCCTAAAACTCAGCATATCTAGCAATATGGACATTCAGAAAGCAAAGATAACCTCTTCCGGTACTTAAACAGATGTTTATCGCGGATATTAGTGTGGCAGTGTTTGTGGCAGCCTGCGCGGGAGCACGAGGACGTGCTTGTGGAAAGAGGGAGGAAGATGTGGCAGTGTGAGCATCCACAATGTCTCGATTGATCATGCGCCCTGGCTACTTGGCCAAGGAGATGTCCCTTTGGCTGACTGGTTAAAGCGTATGACTATCACCCGGGAGTCTGGGGATCGAATCCCGCCCGGGCACTCCTTTCTGCACCTTGCAACATTAGTTTTTCCAGTTCTGAAGTTGTTTTAAGTGTTGCTATTTGTCTTAAACGTTCACAATGAGGATATATTAATCCTTTTGCAATATTTGCGATTGAAAGATGGTTTGTGCCACAAACTTTGTGGTAAGAACTGGCTTTCTTTATGTTACAGCCTTGATACTAAAAAAATAAATAAACAATGTAAAATGGCACCCTGTATTGAATGTAAACGTTGTATAAATGGAAATAAACAATTCTCCAGCGATTTAATTTTTTCCCCTTCCTTTCTTTAGTCCACTTGACATGGAGCCACAGTTAACTAGTTTGGGGCACATTTTTACTTGAAAAAAAGTATTTAAAATGATCAAGCTTTGGCTTTACAATGACACTGTGTAGGTTGCTAAACATTACGTTGCTCTATTTAAAAGTAACAAGATAAAAGCACTTCAGCACATAAAATTAAGATTGTCACTTGTCAAATAGACTACACCCTCCCGTTTACCTATAAGAAATGCCTCAAAATATCTTTAAATTCTTTATTGATGATTTAATTGTAGACAACTAAAATGGCATTTTACTTGCCAAAAAGTGATTGAATCGCTAAGATTTTCATGGAGGCTAAAATTGACCAAATAAGGGTTTTATGTATTATCTGTTGACGTTACTGTACTCATACTGCCTACTGTATCATCAAAAACACCCCAAAAATGGCAAAAAAAAAAAAAAAAAAAAAAAGATAATTTCCCTTGCCAAAAATTGATTACAGTGTCCTGGTCACCTGTAAAGGGTTACATTTACCTAAATATTACTTTATTTATTATCTCTTGATGTTATTAGTGCCACCACAGGATGCCGGTGTCTTTCACATTCATAAACACCTCAAAAATGGCAACAAATGATCATTTCCCTTGCCAAAAATTGATTACAGTGTCCTGGTCACGTGTAAAGGGTTAAATTGACCTAAATATTACCTTATTTATTATCTCTTGATGTTATTAGTGCCATCACAGGATGCTGGGTGTCTTCCACATTCATAAACACAGAGTCCTGGTCACCCATAAAGGCTTAAATTGGCATAAATATTACTTCATTTATTATGATGCTGGGTGTGTTCCACAATCATATTCGAATAAACATGAAAATATTCCGTCCGAATATCTGTTTCTTGTTATAAATATAACAGCTAGAAGGATTTACAGTTAAAATAGGAGAAACACGTGACTCCCCAGGAAGGGTCGTAACACCACTTGCCTCATGCACATAAGTGACCAAAACAAAACAGCATGGAGACACTCCGTCTCCAACCACCTCTCAGGCAGCAGCCTGCACTCCCAAGTTCTACACGTCACCAGAACATAAACAACCGCAACACAATAAAAGCAGTGTTATACAAAATGGAAGGCCTGTAGTGTTTATTCTCTTACAGTAACAACTTATCAATTTTTTGGAGGAATTTATTTGAGAATTTTTTGGTTTTTATTAATTGTGCAATAGAAAATAATCGCTAGATTAATCATCTAAATAGTCATTAGAATAGTCGACTATTCGATAAAATAATCGTCAGAATAATCATTTTAAAAATAATCAGTTACCCCCAACCCTACTTTTTAGAATACCAGGATAGGAAGGATGGTGTAGGTTTACGTTTATTAGATTGATACATAAATACTACCAATAAGAAAGTGTACGTTGGTGTGTGTCAGAAACAGCATAAGGCTTAATGTCTTTTCCAAAAAAAACAGGTGATGGGCCGGTCTCCAGTCAAAATGCCCGGGCTGAATTTTTGTCCCAGTCCAGCCCTGATAGTACCTGCAACCTTCCGAATACAAAAATGCCCGCTCTACCTTCTGAGCTACTGCTGTCCGTGCCAAAAAGCCAAGTTCAGTCAGAAAGTATTTTTTTTCCTTGTTATTTTTGACATGATCGGTCACTCTGAGTTTAACAAATGTAAAAACAGTCTTCTACTCCAATTTCCTTTCTTATCAGCCAATGGAAAATAGATGGGGAAACTCTAGGATTAGAAAAGCCTGTCAATTGCATGTAATCTTGTCAAGTTAACACTCAAAGACTAATCCATCTTGACTTGCGACGGAGATGGCTGTTATTGGTTTAGTGTCCAGGAAACAGCAGCTCCAGAGGTTGACGCCTCATCCACTCCAGAGGTCGACGCCTCATCCACTCCAGAGGTCGGCGCCTCATCCACTCCAGAGGTCGACGCTCTCTCCAGTACAGAGGTTGACGCTCTCACCAGCCCAGAGACCGACGACGCCGCCTCCAGCCCAGAGGCTGACGACGACGCCTCCAGCCAAGAGCCCATCGTCGCCTCCTCCTCTGTGACAGACGTTGGCCCCCAAGAGCCCGTCGTCACCGCCTCTTTCTCTGCCACAGACGCAGGACCCCAAAAGCCCATCGTCACCGCCTCCTCTGCCCCAGGCGCAGGCCCCCAAGAGCCCGTCGTTGCCTCCTCTGCCCCAGGCGCAGGCCCCCGGACTCTACTGGTCCCTGCCTCCCCTTCCTCGGGCCCTCGGTTCCTCTCGGCCCTCCCTCCGGGTCCCCCTCCTCCCGCCCGGCTCTGTGTTCCTGTGGGCGTCTGGGATCCGCCCTTTGAAGGGGGGGGGGGGGGGGGGGGGGGGTTCTGTCACACCTTGTCCTGTCTCCCCTTATGGTTTAGTCTTGTCTCTGTGAATTGCTCCCACCTGCCTCTCGTTTTTCAATCACCCAAGTTCCCAACCCTCTTGTATTTAAACCCCTTCAGTTCTTTGTCTCGTGTTGGATCATTGTTTCTGTGTCAGCGTGCTCAAGATTAAAACCTTTTAACTGTTCATGTCTGAAAGCCTACCTTCTGTACCCACGTGTGGATCCTCATCTCCGCTTCACACTCCTGCGCGTCTGACACAGCTACATCCCACAATGCATTGCAACATTATTACACAATCTATTTTTAGCTACAATAGAATATGGTATTAGACCGAAGTTTGAAGAGTTCATTTGAAAAAAAAAAAAACAGAAAACTTACTTTTAATACATGTTCAACATTACGTTTTGCAATTTTGCAACTTTTAAAACCCAAAAATTACTTTTAAAAACAATTTCAGTCAAGCTATTGTAAAATAATTCTATTTTGCAAAAAATTGGACTGGACCTTGGCACAAAAACATGGAGAAGACATCCTGCAACAGTGAGTCAATATTCTTCAGTTACTAATTCATGGAACAACGTTGCATAGTGGAAAATGTGGCCCTGTGATGACAAAATAATCACAGCATGTCAGTATTAGGAAGGAGGAATCATTCCTCTGAAACCATAAAGACCATAAGTGTACCCCATCATTTTTTTTAACTCTTACACACTGTTTAAGCCGAAGGGGTGATTTCCACTGCTGTCTAGGTTTACATGAGGATTAAAGGTCGTCTGTCAAGTCAGAATCCAGTGTGAAGTCCTCTGTAATAAACTGAAGTAATTAACATCTCACTCCTAAGTCTATCCTCTTTCATTTTCTGTCATCTGAAGCCGCCTCTCCACAGGAGTGAAGACCTTAACAAATGGCTTTAATAGGCAGACCTTCATAATGTAAAACCTCAGTCTTGTGGGACAGCTCACAGCTTCGACCACAGAGCAAATATGAGTAATTTGTATACACGTCTCCAGGGATCCATAACAACCGCAATGGGAGAAATTACTTGATATAATTACCTGAAAAAATGAATGTCAGTAAAACCCTTCAGGCTATGTCATGTCACAGAAAAGGAAAGAACAGAGAGGCACACGGAGAACGACAGAGAGCAAAATAGACCAAGAAATGATTTGATCCATCCCTGTGGTAGTTCCAGAGCGCCATGGTGAATCTATGAGGCAAACAGAAGAGGCTCTTCAAATGTACCCTGGAAATTTACTCGCACGGAAAATTAAGCAGAGATGACGTTCTGTCCCCCTAAAGACTTTAAGATATATGGCTGCTTTGTTAATCATCATGGGTCTACTCCTAAATTGAGATGTGTTCACATCCCAGTGATTCCAATGTAAATCTTTCTCTGTGTGACGATTCTTTCAACAGGCCACTTGCATGTGTGTCTTGCTTTTTTTACGTCCTTTGCACACACTGCTATGTGTGTGTACAAATGCAATGCATATGTTTGCACGTGCATGCCTGTGCACATGCATGTGCGTTTGCAGAGGGTGATATATGAGTTGCAGTAGGATTGTGAGAGGCTTGTCGACAGCTGCTGGCTGCCATTCACACCTGAGAGGACCCATGTCCTGATGAGAATTAATGTACTCTGACATCCTCCGGGACTTTGGCAGCCCCCAGAGGGACTAATGAAGAAATACAACCTTGCCAAGAGAGAGGGGGGCATTCTAAAGGGCTCCCTCAGGCCCCAGGAGAGGGCACAAAGAGAGGGCATGGATAGTTAGAGGAGACGGAGAACAAGGGTATTTAGAGTCAAAGCAGAAACAATGAAATTCTTCTCAAACTTGCATTTTTGTTTTTTCAGCTGCACAATAATGCTTCGACCCTTATCAATATGTCGATGTGAGTTGGTAATTAAGCATGCACAAAGCCTCACCAAAATAGGTTGGGGAAATCCTCACCTGCTCATTACAAACCTAATGATCAATCATTTTTATTGGTATATTTAGGTCTCTAATGAACCAATCGAGTGTGTGTTATGTTTTCCAACCCTTGAGCAAGTCTATACATGGGTCCTGGAGGTCTGGAGGGTTAGAGGACTAATCTCTTTGGGTCATTTGTGCCTAAGAGAAGGGCACATCTGTGTGATGGAAAGAAAAATAAAAAAATAAATACTGCACCTGGGATTACTGGTCATTATGCAAAATCTATTTGGATCCCAATTAAAATGCCTTCCTTTAAATTTAAGACGACTTGTTCATCTCTAAATGGACAGATGGTGAAGAACATGATGGTATGTTTGCTCACACAAGCCTGGCCAGCTGTCCATGAATCACAAAGTTGCGGCAGGGTGGTTAAAGAAGATGTGCTCCAGTTTTTTAATCTCAACCCTTGTTCTCTTGCAGTTTCTTCTTTGCCCTTTTACTAAATCAGTCTCCAAACAACCAAAGAGCACCATTTACTGGGACACTTTCTCAAGGGAATGTGAAATTAAACTTGATATATTTCTGACCACCAGGAAGAGAAAAGCAAAAAAATGAAATAAATTGAAACTATTGAGAAAATAATAAGTGACACATGAATAGAGTTGCTGGTATAAAATTTAGGATAGGCTAAACAACTGAGGTGCATGCTACGTGTTCTGGATCCCCTCACAGTTGGCTGGTTATCCAAAACCTCTAGGAAAGCTTGGTAACAGCTGACCCAGACAGAAACCCAGGAACAAAACCATGTGACGTCAACACAACCAACATCTATCATTAGTTCAGCTACAGAATTTACCCTCAGAAGGTTCTGTTCTTTGAATCGAAGCAGGAGAATGTTTTTAACAAAGACCGCCTCTATAACAAAATCAATCCTTTTCATGAAACACAAGATCTTATTTGAATAAATTAAAACAACTTCTTTGTTTGTTTTTTTGAACATTTGCTTAGTAGTCTTACTGTAACCTTGTTGGGAGGAAATCTCTGTCTGAATTCAGCTCTACCACTAATCCCTGTAAATTACAGTGTAACTGAATACATGGAACGTCTCTTCAGGCTCTCAGGTCATCCCGTTCATTCAAATGTATATCTGTATTTATTGTGTCTATCCAGAAACATTTGTGTTCACATTTACTGCTTCTGCAAGCAAAAACAAAAAAGATTAATGAACAAATAAAATAAAAGTATACATATTTTTTCCTTTTTTTTCAGATTTTTCTTTAGAGTGGTTTTAAAATGATCAATCAGGGGGCTTACATATTCCCGATACTGGTATTTTAAATATTTGTTTACTACTATCTCACTTGTCTAAAAGTTAAAGATTTGTTTAATTATCCATCAAAGAAAATGAGATTAAGTTTTTTTTCTGCCTCAGTTCAAATAAAACTATTTCTCACTCTTTTTTTGTAAAAACAATTATTTTGGAGTTGCTGCCAAACAAGCATTTTGATGTGAAAAAGGCTCTTCCAGTCATATGCAAACACCTAAGAAGTATACAGGAACTGAACAGATTACATTTGCCTGGAGCTTCCATTTTCTTACTTCATGTAACCAAACCCAGTCTTTAACATTATCACATTAATATTATCACAAGGGGCAGCAGTAGCTCTGGAGGTTGAGCGGGTTGTCCAGTAATCGGAAGGTTGCAGGTCGATTCCAGCTCCTACTACAAAGTGCTGCTGTTGTGTCCTTGGGCAAGACACTTATCCTGCTTTGCCTGCTGGTGGTGGTCAGAGGGACCGGTGGCGCCAGTGCTCGGCAGGTCTCGCCTCTGTCAGTGCGCCCAGGGCAGCTGTGGCTACATCGTAGCTCATCCCCATCAGTGTGTATGAATGGGTGAATTCAATTCAATTCAATTCAATTTTATTTATATAGCGCCAAATCACGACAAGAGTCATCTCAAGGCACTTCACATAATAAACATTCCAATCCAGGTGAGTTCATTAAGCCAATCAGAAAAAACGTTTCCTATATAAGGAACCCAGCAAATTGCATCAAGTCACTAACTGGTGTCAGTGACTTTACAGCAATCCCCATACTAAGCAAGCATATAGCGACAGTGGAGAGGAAAACTCCCTTTTAACAGGAAGAAACCTCCAGAGGATCCTGGCTCAGTATAAGCAGCCATCCTCCACGACTCACTGGGGATCGAGAAGACAGAGCACACACACACACACACACACACACACACACACACACACACACACACACACAAACACACACACACACACACCAAGCAATGTGTCTATGGTTACATTGTGATTCCTTAGTAAATATTCTATTTGGCGAGAGATAAACTTTATTGTATTTATCCAAGTGGATCTATTATTAAACGGATAAACTAGTAGTAGCACATCCAACATCAAGGAAAGCAAAAAGTTATTATCAGGAGAGGGAGAATGTATTAGTGGTTAGCAGCAGTGTGCTAGACAATGCCCCCCTCCATGAGGCCACCACAGCTCAGCAGAACATCATTGTAGCTTCTTCTGGGGAGAAAAACACTTAGAGAAAAAATGAAGTTAATAGCTGAAATAGCAGGAAATAATACAGTTAAAGAGCAGATTGTAGAAGAAAGTAGTAGAGTGTGAAAAGTGGTCAGTGTATCCTCCAGCAGTCTAAGCCTATAGCCGCATAACTACAGAGATAACTCTGGATAGCCTAGCCTTTTTAGTTGGAGGCAGGGCAAGGGAGAGCTGTCTTTACCGACTGTACACTCAACCTCCCTCTACTCCCCCACTTGTCCAAATCTAGGTTAACATCAGATTTTAACCATAGGCCCTATCAAATAAAAATGTTTTAAGCCTAGTCTTAAAAAGTAGACAAGGTGTCTGCCTCACAGACTAAAGCTGGGAGCTGGTTCCACAGGAGAGGAGCCTGATAACTAAAAGATCTGCCTCCCATCCTAATTTTAGATATTCTGGGAACCACCAGTAAACCTGCAGTCTTAGAGCGAAGTGCTCGGTTAGGACGTATGGAACAATCAGATCACTGATGTATGATGGAGCTTGATTATTAAGAGCTTTATATGTGAGAAGGAGGATCTTAAAATCTATTCTGAATTTAACAGAATAGAATGACTGGTTGTGTTGTGAAGCGCCTTGGGGGGGGGGGGGGGGTAGAACGCTAATAGAGAAAATTGTGAAAAGAAACCAAATTAAATGTGGGACACAGATTCTCTTTCTAATATGTATTTATAGTTAGAATTTATTGTGGTCAAGTTAAAATTCAATGATGAGATACAAATCACATTTCTTTATAATTTCAAATTAAACAACAAGAAATAAGTTGTTTTTAGCTCATTTGTACTATTGTGACAATTTAAACCTGTGGAATTTCATAAAATTTTGATGTGTTAAAATAATACAAAATTCACACTGACTGCAGATTTGCTCCTTTATTGCAGGACTTTCTCAAATGGTTCCAAATGTGGAAAATTGAGCAAATTTGGGGAATTTAACATTTCAGCTTTTGATGTTTTTTAACAGTAAAAACTTGTCACATTTTATTTGAACCATGAACTCAAGTTAGTGAAAAAAAATGCATTAATGGTAAATGGCCTGTATTTGTATAGCACCTTCTTAGGGTTCTACAACCCCTCCAAGGTGCTTCACCTTGGAGGCTCGCTGTCCCTCGGTCTAGGTGTCGTACCCGTGGGGACCGGGCTTTCTCAGTCCTAGCACCGTTACTCTGGAACCAGTTGCCACCCTCAATCAGGCTGTCCCCTTCTCTGCCAGTCTTTAAGAATCACCTAAAAACACACCTCCTCCGCTTGGCGTGTCCAGAACATGTTTGATTATGGCCCTCTATTATGTTGAATCCATTCCACAGTTTTCATTGGTACACTCAATCCATCCACTCAATCCAATTGTGTTTCACACATTTGTATTTTACCGGAATGTTTCATCTACCTTGTAATTTCCATTTTGTATTTTGTAATTTGTATTTTGTAATTTGAATTTCTTTTATTTTGATTTATTCAGTATAATTACTTACAACTGTACCATGTTCAGCGCTTTGGGCTTCCTGACAGGGTTGCGGAAGGCGCTTTATAAATAAAGCCTTGATTGATTGATTGATTGATTGACAACACAACCAGTCATTCACCCATTCACACACACACACACACACACACACACACACACACACACACACACACACACACACATTCACACGAGAAAAAAAACATTAATGCACAATGACTAATCAAAAGCCAAAAACAACTTTATAAGTATTGCATCCTCGTGTATTCCTTGCATGGATATTTCTTTGCTAATTGTGATTTATGAACTAGTTTCTGCATGAATTTAAAGAATGAGGACATTATTATTAGACTTTCTTGAACTCCATTCTTTCTGCAACACTGTGCTCGAGGTTTGGCCTTAATTGGTTTAAGTGCAGGTTTATGGAAAAGTCAATTATCCTCCAGACACCAGTTTGATGTCTTTATTTTGCAGCCACAGGTCAGATAAACTCTGACCCCACATCTTCATATGATTAATGATTAGAGTGAGATTAGACCCTTGGCCTCACTAAGGCGTGAAGTTCCTTAATGGTCACAATGGCCACATATGATGTCCGCTGTGAGCTCCTCTTTAAATGCCTTGAAACGATTCATATGTGGAGTATGAAGAAGAAGAAGAAGCAACAATGTTTTGTATAGCACCTCTCAAAATAAAAATCATGAGGCGCTTCACAAGAACAAAATATAAATTAAAATTATTATAGAAATGGGAAAAGTAAAAATTGTGATTAAAAATTGTGAGGAAAAAGGAAAAATATAGAGAAAAGTATAATCAGTGTATAGCACATATGTCAGAGTCAAGGCCCGCGGGCCACATGCGGCCCGCGGAGCATTTTTATGTGGCCCGTGAGATAAATATCAAAAATATATTAAAACTGGCCCGCTGGCCGATTTTTCCACAAAGACTTCAACTCCCATGATGCTTTGCGGCGTCAGCGCGGAGCCGACGAAGCCCCCTCCTTTGTGTTTTTTCCGCCTGCTGCCGGTCTCTGCAGCTCCGCTGTCTCGGACAAACTACACTCCTCTCACTCAGCGCCGAGTTCACTCAGCTATTTTCTGACGTTGAAGCCCAGAAACGGAGATTTTAATCGCTCAGTAATGTGTTCACGACTGAAAGAAAAAGTGTTCCAACTAACTTCCAGACAGAGCCGATATAACTCCAGCAAGCAGCGACACGCTCAAACCAGCATGACTCTGTGGTTGTTTCCTCCCCGACACACAACAACGCGGTCAAGCTGCTCAGACATGTTCATCAGCACAAACCTATGTGAGCGCCTGTTGTCATCTAATGTTGTCATTATGATGATGAAGATGAACAAAACAACAGGAGTCTCCTCCTCAGCTCAGATCAACCCCATGATGCAGGTATCTGGCTGGAACAGGTGGGCATCACAGTAAACCAGTGGAACAAACTTAGCTTTAAATATGTTGGTTTTATGCTCTTTTTCTGCTCCAAAACATGAAAGTTAACAGGTGAGATGTTGCATTTTCATTTAAGATAAAATGATATCTTTATTTTGTTGTTGGCATGTGAGAAAAGATTTAACCTACAGTAAACAGGAAGTGGAAAGGCTGCAGATAGATGAATAGAATAGAAAATCCCTTTATTGTTCCTCAGTGGGGAAAGCTAGATGTCACAGCAGCGATGACACTTATTACAGGAGAAAAAAAGGAGAATAAAAAATAAGAAAAATGAATAAACAAGAAAACATAAATCCTGAATAGATTTTAAAAATGCTGATTATACCACAAGTAATGAATACCACTGATGCCGTTTATTTTAAACTGACTTGCTCGTGTGTAATTTGGTTATTCCACATTCAGTGTTAATGCAGAAATAAGTTTGTTTCCAAATTTAAAGGTTCAAAATTGCATATATGTTGATAAAGAAAATGTGCAAATTTGCCGTCACTTTTTCAAAAATATTAAGTTTGGCCCTCGACTCCGTCCCAGAGTTTCATTTCGGCCCCTTGTGAGTTTGAGTTTGACACCCCTGGTGTATAGCATGTTAGTACACAGTACCTCTGAGCTAGACGATTATCTGAACATGTGCCTGCGGCATTAAAGAATCTGCAAATCGTGTTAAGTTTATCAAAAAGTGAGCCGGTATAAGAAAATAAAATAAAGTGTTGAGTCTGTAAGATTAGATGGTGCACCTATTGTGTTTTACTGTTCTGTACACCTTCACTAAAAACTCAGTTGATGCATCACCCTTGATAACGTTAAGGTAAGAGCTATTTTTTTAAAGGCGTAAGACAGTTTGAAAACAGCACTTGGACTATGAATACGATTCTTTGGAGGGCTGCTTGCAGTCGTAAGACCGGGCGCTGGAGAGTTATGGCTCGAGCAAGCCTGTAGTTTATGTGCACTCTGGGTAAAATGCAGAGCACTTTGAGAACATTTATCATAAAACACAGGGAAGGGGCCTCAATGCAAAATGGTTGCCTTTGCTCTGCCTCAGTATCTGCATTCTGATATTACCTTTACAGATAAATAATGTATACATAATGTATGACCCCACTCTTGATGCAGTTTCAGAGTGCCTTTTATGTTTTGCTCTGACAATTAAAATACTAAAAGAGTTTGTTTTCCTTTTTTAAATGAGGAAAACTGCATTTGTCTGTTACTGTGCTTAAATCCAGCCATTCCTGTTACAGTTCATTTTAGCAAAGAGCGTTTATTGGATTTGTAATAAAGTTGCAGAGCATTCTGGTACAGAATGTAACTCAAGTGAGTTTAGCAGACAAAGTACTTTAAATTATACCGGTGCAAAACCGATGCAGGGAGGTTTACCCCTAACTCTCCCCTGACAGTTTCTTCTAACCTGGAAATAGCTTCTAATTTGATAAATTGTTAAAACAGTTTGATCAACCCCCTGATGTACAGATGGTTTGTCTCTACTGAAAACCACAAAAGCAGTTGTTTCCCATTTTCAGCAACCTCTTCATAAATCAACTAACATCAGAGTACTAGAAGGAAACCTCGGTCCCCCTTTTTTTATTTTTATTTTTTGTGTATTTTCCCAAAGACACAAATAAAACCTACATCGACTCCCTCCAAAGGACACAGGCGGTGGGGACTCCACGCACATTGGCAGCATTTAGCAGGTGACAAATGGAGTTTCTCAGCCTGAACCAGCCCAGAAGGCTCACTCAGATGGGTTGATAAATGTAGAAGTGGGGCCGGATAGGCAGGTTTATTTTTATTACATCTGTCAGGGCACCTTTGCGGGGTCTCCAAACCAATGCCACATACACACTGTATGTTACTCTAGGAGAGGTGTCTTGAATCACAATCAATGGTCTCTGGAAATGCTCTTTACAACATATGCATATGCAGTATCCCGACATCTTGAAAATAACCCAATGTAATGTTCGAATAGTAAAAGTGAGACCAATGCGGCCACCTGGTGACTAAGCTACTAACTGAATATAAAAACAAGACTATGAAGGGCAAACTTACAAGAAGTGTTGAAACACCCACCATCAATTCATCGCATCCCTTTTCCCCAATGAGAAAACACACGATGGCAGTGAAAAACACAGTTTCTGTATTTGGCTGCACATGAAGTACTTTATCTACTTGACAGAGGATGTGAAATCCCAGAAAAGGTGTGTGGAGAAATGAAAGAATATTCTTTTTAAGAGAATGATTCATGGGCTCCTGGCTGTGCAACTCATGAGTCAACAATGTACTGTTGGTGTCTTTGGGGGTGTGTTCGGGGAGGGTGTGTATCAATAGGTAATAAATCTCCAAGCATTCCCAGGATGAGGACAACCTCACAGGTGTCTGACTGTAAACACAGCAGCTTCAGCAGCACACACAGGTCATGGAGATGTTGTGACTCTGTGCATCAAAAGGTCAGTTCAGAACACAACTGAGGGCTGAGTACGATAACCTCATGGTCCAAGCAATAAAGAAAAATGTCATTTATTCATGTATGACAGTTAGAGATAATATTTCACGATGAAAGGTCGACAAAGCAAACAATGTCAAGATAAGATTGAACGCAAATGTGGAGTTCATAGCGACATTTTTTAATATAGAAATAACACAATATACAGTGTCAGCACCCTCTCCTTATTCCATTTGTATTCCGCCTTTCTCTGGTTCCATTGATTTCCCTCTTTCCTATTCATTTTCTCTCTCCCTTTCCTTACATTTTTTTTCTCCTTTTAAACATTTTTGTGAAGCGCCTCGTGATTTTTATCTTGAGAGGTGCTATATAAAAGATTGTTTTCTTGTCATTACTGCCCCGACAGGAGGTTTTAAAATGTGAAGGAGGGGTAACAAGAAACATGACAGTGGATTTAAAAATGGGTTTAATCGGTATAAAAGGTTCTAAAAACAAGTGCAAACAGATGGTGAGCATTCCATATTTTAGTTCTTTTTAAAACACAGGTTTTACTTACCTGCAACGTTTCGTTTGTGGCTGCAAACTTCGTCAGGCTGACGCTGATGATGGCGTCACTTCCTTCTCCGTTTATCCGCGGGCAGCAGAGGACGTTGTCGCCCTCTGCTGCCCGCTCTCCCCTCTCTGATGATGCAGTTCCATGCGCGATCCAACGAGTAAACTCCATCGTTCTTGTTCATGGTCCACATCCACACCTCCTTATCTTGATAGCTTCTTTTATCCTTCTTTTGTATTTCTGTAGTTCGGTGTTTATGATCCTTGTGTTGTCCCAGTCCATTATATGGTTTTCTCTTATGCAGTGATCTGTTACGGCTGACTTCTTTATTGTGCTTTCTGCCTCTTCTCTTGCTGCTCTTGTGTGTTTTCGACTTGCTTCTTTCTCACACTCCTTTCTTCGTTCTATTGTTCATGTGTTGAGTTGGCGTCTGGTTTCTCCTATGTATGTTTTATTGCAGAGATTGCATGGGATTTCGTAAACGACTCCACATTTAAGTCCAGCTGGTATCTTGTCTTTTGGGTGTACCAGTATGTTTCTAACTGTTGTGTTTGGTTTTGTTTGTGTGTTCATGGACGTAATTTGGGGGGGGGGGTATGGGACAAAGTCAAGTTTTGATTCCTGCACTTTTTACCATACAAAAACAATATTACTTTATATTAAATTGACACTGGTTGAGCTCTAGGACCAAACGGAAAACAACCATTTGTGTTGAAGCCTGTTTCCCATTAGAACATACTGCAACGATTTTCATGTCCTGGCACTCACAGAGCACAGTCGCTTCTGCTTTGCTCCCTTATCTTTTTCCCAAGGCTCTTTTGTCCCATCTGCCTACAGAGCGCTTCTCTGCATTTCCTCTGGAAATCACTATTTTTCAGAAATGGATTTAATTAATTGGTCATTCAACACGATTGATAAGATTTTTTCTACGATGAGAACGGAGGAGGTGGCTCGCGCTTGCCCTCACGGGACACACGCAGCGGGATATATGCTCGATTCCTGGAAGAAGTGGAATGTCATCTGTCTCTCTCAGCTGTCCATTGAGGACGTCGAAGATGTGTGGATATTTGGCCTGATGATCACTGGATTTCTTCTGATTGGAGTGGGAGGATATCTGGTTTTCCAAAAAATTGGGATGACGGGAGCGATTGGAGGGCGACCCGCACCCGTGGACGGCACCGTCCCATGACCTCCCACCCACCTGTGGATTCAGTTGTCTGAGCGCCACACAGGCTGCTCCCGCTGAGGAAACCAGGATCCCCCCCCCCCCTCCCCCCTCCCTCTCCCTACCGGGTCTCATGTTGTGAACTGTGACGTTCGTGCTTATATGTTGAGGTGTTTTTTGCATAGTAGAGCTACACCCTGCCGGTGTAACTCTGTTAAGCCTTTTTCTCCCTCCCCAAACTCTCCTCATGTAATCCCCTCTTCATCTATTGAAATGAGCGCTGTTATGGCTGCTCTCGTGGTCTGCCTGTATCTGTTCTGTCTATATGTGTGTGTGTAATCTTGGTCAGGCTGTTCTATGGAGTCAAGTTCCCATGCTCTGGTTCGCTGGAGCGCTGGCAATAAAATTCTTTCTGATTCTCTGATAAATGCTATACTGCCTTCTGTTTCTGACTCATAAGTGAACTTTATGTTGCCTGTGTCGTCAACGCTATTCAAGTGTTGTGTTAGTGTTTCTGTTTGTCCTTTTGGTATGATTTCCAGTATGTCATCTACGTAGCGTTTCCATAGTTTTATTTTGCAGTTTGGGGGGAACAGTGGGGAGAGCAGTGGCTATGGCTTTTTGTTCTAGGCCTTCCATGAAAAACTCGCACAGGGTGGCTCATAACGGGTTACCCTTGGCAAAGCCTTCCAGTTGTTTGTATATTGTGTGATCATATGTGAAGTAAGTGGAGTTAGCTACCAGTCCTATCAGTTGTGCTATGTCATCTGCTGTGAGGTTTGTTCTTTTGTGTAAAGTTTTGTCCTGTCTGATTCTGTTAACTGCTATGTGTGTGGTTTTTTGGGTTGGTGTTTTTGTGAACAGAGATATGACGTCATGTGAGATGAGTGTGTTGTTATCTTCTATTGTAATCTCATTTAGTTCTTTTCTGTGTTTTAAAAAGAACTAAAAGATGGAATTAGAATTTCAACAAAGTAAGAACGCACCAAAGAGGATGGTGAGCATTATTAAAATTATGCAAAACAAACATTTCTCTATAAGGTCAACAGTTAAAAGACAACTTATCAGCTATATAAAACACCTGTTAAAACTCTATTAAAAGTTTCACCGAACTGAAGGTATTGATAAAATTCTAAAAATCAAAACAGAGTTAACCTTAAACCCGAGTCAACCAAGTTAGCAAGAGCAAAAGATCCATTTGGATCACACAGAGTTAAAACTATAAAAGTTAAACCTCACCTCACCTCACCTCACCTCACCGGAGGGGTTTAAACCAAACCAAGGCCTGGAGGACAGCAGAATCCCTGCACTGCTGCCTCCCAGACTGCTGAAGGCACAGCCTTTTAAACCCAAGTGTGGGTTGTCAGAGGGATTCAGGTCAGCTGTGCTCCTCAGCATCCTGGAAGAGAGGAGGAGGAGGAGGGGTAGTGTCAGGCTGATCACCAGGGCTGGGTGATCCCATCTCCTGCACCTGAAGAGGCCAGGCTGGTGGCCATAACACTTCTTCTTCTATGAAAAAAATAAAAACTAAAATAAAATAAATGTCTTTTGAATACTTGCATTACGGTCCAATGTGTGAATTTCTTAATTATTTTGAAATACTGTAGAAAAATAAGTAATCCTCCAAAACAAGTCATTTTACTTCCATTAAGATCGTTCATGTCTCATTTACACAATTGTTTCAATTTTAACCTGCAAAGTCAAATGTTTTTCTTCACCCAGATGGTTCGTTATGGTCTTTGTTGTCCTAATTCTCATGCAAGTTTTTATTATAAGTATGGAGATGTGGACTGCTGTGAAACTGTCAGAAAATGAGTTTTAGTTCTGTGCTGTAACACTAACGCAAACTTAAAACGCTAGTAAAGGTTTGGAACACTCGTTTAATCAATGCATTTGCAGTGGTCTCTATGGGTGTAAGTAATACTGTGTGTGTGTGTATGGGGGGGGCTAGGAACTAGAAGTTGTCAACATCACAGATGAGCTTGAGGCGGCAGGATTTGAAGACTTATTTAATGATGTTTGGACATTTCGACTCCGATTGGATAAAAGTAATACAACTCAAACACTGACTTACAATGTGGATGTTTTATCTCCACAAATATCACAGGTTCGAAGGAGTACTGCTGTGTGGTGAAGTTGCTAATGCTAACAAGATGCCCATGTACTGTAGAAAACTCGATGCCCATGCCATGTTGTAAGAACATGAAATGATCATGTTCTAATAACATGTATTTAACAGAATTCACAAAATACATTGATATCATTTCCAAAACCTCACCAAGGCCCTTTTTCTATGTGTCTGTGCTCTTATCTGTCTCTACACTATATTGGCTGCATGGTGGCGCAGTGGTTAGCACTGTTGCCTCGCAGCACGAAGGTTGCAGGTTCGAAACTCGGCTGTGGCCTTTCTGCGTGGAGTTGCGTGTTCTCCCCATGCATGCGTGGGTTTCCTCCGGGTACTCCGGTTTCCCCCACAGATCACAACATGCCCTATAGGTTATAAAATTGTAAGTCGCTTTGGATAAAAGAGTCAGCTAAATGAATAAACAGAATAAACAAACAATTAGCTTCTACCAGCTGGGACGTTCTCTGCTGTTTCCTGGAAACAAAAACAACAACAGTCTTCCTCATCACGAGTCAAGATGAATGAGTCCATGAAGGTTCAGTGATAATTTGACGTAGATCTGTCAGGTTTTTCAAGTTCAACAGTTTCATCATCAAACAGGTAACGGAACCGTTTCTGTCTTTTAAAAAAGAATGACAGCATGGAGTTTCATCATATTTTCTATCAGAAACTAATGCAGGAGATAGGTGTAGGAGACTAATTTTATGTTCATTCTAAATGAAAAACTCAGGTTGATCAATTATAATCAGAAATAAGATTTTGTTTTGAAATGTTTGTGTTCCACACAATTAGGAAACTATCATGTAAGCCTCCAATCTTGTGTCTCTGATTGTGAAGGATTAAAACAAGTTTTTTTAATTTCCACTGTAGATGCTTCTGTCAAGTAGCCCAAAGACTGCACCTGATACAAGTTTATAGATGTTTAGGTCATACCTTCACTAAAAGAAAAAGTCTGTTGGATTTACATAATTGAATCATGAACATTGGTTGCATGAAATTAGATTATGATTTGGTTTTATAACCTAATTATTTAGTACCAACAGAATGAATACAAGTTATAAGAACATGACCATTTCATGTTATTATAAAATGTTAAATACATGTTATTAGAACATGAAATGATCATGTTCTAATAACATGTATTTAACAGAATTCACAAAATACATTGATATCATTTCCAAAACCTCACCAAGGCCCTTTTTCTATGTGTCTGTGCTCTTATCTGTCTCTACACTATATTGCACATGCTTCCTGTGATTTCCATAGATTGTATTCTAGTTGGAGATCTGCTGAGTGCTTTTTGCAGGGTTAGGGTTAGGCAACATGGTCTAGAGACAGACAGGGGCACAGACACGCTCAAAAAAGGGCCTTGGGGAGGTTGTGGAAAATATATTGACGTATTCTGTGAATTATGTGGTAAAAACATGTTATTATAACATGTTAGATACATGGTAAATGGCCTGTATTTGATATAGCGCCTTCTAGAGTCCTGGAACCCCCCCAAGGCACTTTTCAACACAACCAGTCATTCACCCATTCACACACACATTCACACACTGGTGGGGATGAGCTACAATGTAGCCACAGCTGCCCTGGGGCGCACTGACGGAGGCGAGGCTGCCGAGCACTGGCGCCACCGGTCCCTCCGACCACCACCAGCAGGCAATGTGGGTTAAGTGTCTTGCCCAAGGACACAACGACAGCGACAGACTGAGCGGGTCTCGAACCTGCGACCTTCCGATTGCGAGGCGAGCACTTACATGTTGCAAGATCGTGTTCATGTATCTAACATGTTATAGTAACATGAAATGGTCATGTTCTAATAACTTGTATTGATCATTTTGGCATTATATAATGACGTTATAAAACCAAAAGATAATATAATTAAATGCCACTGATGTACATGATTCAATTATGTAAATCTAACAGACTTTCTCTTTCGATGATGTTCACTAAATTGATTACAAATGGCATTTTATTGTGAAACGAGAGTCATCAGAAGTAAATCAGTTTCATTTTATACTTTTTATTTATTTATTTTGACATAACATTTCTCTCTTTAGTGTATTCTGTGATGGGTTGTTCAGATGGCCAAGTCTCCAGTTCACCTGGAGTTCAGAGACTAAGGAACGCACCTCATCCACATCTATAAGGTGTCTTTTAAGTAGCAGCCAGGGAGGAATCCTTTCAATTAGAGTGATTTATGAGAAGCCTACTTCAGCTTATTGCACATGGGCTAAAACTGAGAGTTTTCCGCACTGTTCTGAAGATCATTTATGTGTTGATAACGTGAAGAAAAATTGGAAACATTGGAACAGCATCAAATTTAATTGTGGCCATCATCAATCTACAATAACGTATGCTCCATTAGTTTTAATGAAGTCTGTCTACCCAACAATTTTCTCCTCGTTTTCAGTTGTATGACACAAACAACAAAAAAGCCACCAAAAATCTTCTAAGTCTGAAGCTTTTCTGTAATCAAAAGGTGGCCATTATGAAGCCCTCCTCTCTTCTTTTAGATTTGCAAATAATGCAGATTTTCTTTGCAATTCCACACACCACCTGCCTTCTCCAAGAATAGTCTAATGGCAGCCCTAATAATGTGTTATTTTACAATGCGTCTGCAGTGAAATGTAAGCCTTTAAATTTCAAACAATTATGCCGTTCTCATTATGCAGTTCAGCAGACATTTAACTGTAATATTCTAACTTTGTAAAGATGAAAATATACAGCTTTAGCATAGTTAAAAGGTATACACACGTGTTATTTTTCCCTTGTCTAACACAAAATAAAGCTGTGGAAAAGTTTGACTCAAACTGTAATTTCATAAATAAGCAGAAAAGTAGATTAAACAATGAGTTTCACTAAGTGAAGAGGAGATGCAGTATTAGAATGTATTTCTTTATTTTGTACACGTAAGGTGATTATGAATGAACGCTATTTGACATCATTATACAACAGAAATAAATGCATTTATTTACCTTTAAACATCTCCTTGAAACCATCACCTTATCGTGGTGGAGGAGTTTGAGTGCCCTAATGATCCTAGGAGCTATGTTGTCTGGGGTACTTTGTGCCCCTGGTAGGGTCTCCCATGACAAATTGGTCTTAGGTGAACGGTTCAGAAGATCTTTCATGGATGTACAATCAAAGAGTCGGAGTACCTGGCCTAGAGGGTTACCGGGGTCCCACCCTGGAGCAGGCCTGGGGTTGGGGCCCGTGAACGAGCGCCTGGTGGCCGGGCTTTCGCCCATGGGGCCCGGCCAGGCCCAGCTCGAACTGGATACATGGGCTCATCCAACTGTGGACCCACCACCTGCAGGAGGAACATGAAGGGTCCGGTGCAGTGTGGATCAGGTGGCAGACCGAGGCGGGAGCCTTGGCGGTCCGATCCCCGGACAAGGAAACTGGGTTTTGGGACATGGAACGTCACCTCGCTGTCAGGAAAGGAGCAGGAGCTCGTGGCATTGGCTGAGTGGTAGCGGCTAGATTTAGTCGGACTCACCTCGACACATAGCATTGACTCTGGAACCCAAGTCCTTGAGAGGAGTTGGACACTCCCCTTTGCTGGAGTTGCTCCGGGTGAGAGGCGGAGGGCTGGGGTTGGCTGTTTGTTAGCCCCAAGACTCTCTGCCTGTGTGCTGGGGTTTACCCCGGGGGACGAGAAGGTAGCTTCCCTGCGCCTTCGGGTAGGGGAATGGGTCCTGACTGTTGTTTGTGCTTGTGGGCCAAATATCAGCTCAGAGTACTCACCCTTTTTGGAGTCCCTGGGACGAGTGCTAGATAGTGCTCCATCAGGGGACTCCATTGCTCACATGGGCAATGACAGCATGACCTGGAGGGATGTGATTGGGAGGAATGGCCCGCCTGATCTGAACTCGAGTGGTGTTTCATTATTGGACTTATGTGCAAGCCGCAGTTTGGCCACAACGAACACCATGTTCAGACATAAGGATGTCCATCGGTACACTTGGTACCAGGGCAGCCTAGGTCACAGGTCGATGATAGACTTTGTAGTCCTATCATCTGACCTGCGGCCATATGTTTTGGACACCCGAGTGAAGAGAGGAGCGGAGCTGTCAACTGATCACCATCTGGTGGTGAGTTGGATCAGATGGCAGTGGAAGATGCTGCGTAGACCTGGCAGACCCAAACGCATAGTGAGCGCCTGCTGGGAACGCCTGGCAGAAGAACCTGTCAAGACGGTCTTCAACTCCCATCTCCAGCAGAGCTTTGACCACATCCCGAGAGCAGTGGGGGACATTGACTCCGAGTTGGCCTAGTTCCACTCTGCGATTGTTGAGGCGGCTGTTGCTAGCTGTGGTCGTAAGGTGGCTGGTGCCAGTCCAACCCCCGTACCCGTTGGTGGACCCCAGAGGTTTGGGGAGCCGTCAGGCTGAAGAAGAAGGCTTACAAGGCGTGGCTGGTCTGTGGGTCTCCGGAGGCAGCAGACAGGTACCGGACAGCCAAGAGGGGTGCAGCAATGGCAGTTGCCGAGGCAAAATCTCGGGCGTGGGAGGAGTTTGGTGAGGCCATGGAGAAAGACGATTGATTGGCTCCAAAGAGGTTCTGGCAAACTGTCCGGTGCCTCAGGAGAGGAAGGAAGCACCTCGCTCACATTACAGGTGTGTGCAAATGCATTGCAATTGCACACACCTGCTGCTATAAGTTTTGTATATTATTAGCGATATTTACCTGTTTAATATTATCTTATTGTTAGGGATGTTTTTTTGTTTTTGTTATTGTTGTGCATCTGCACTTTATGCTAATGTCTACACATGGGACAGTGTGAAACGTAATTTCAATTCCTTGTATGGCAAGCACATTCGAAGAAATTGACAAATAAAGTATTCTATTCTATTCTATTCTACAGTGGGGATGGTGAGCTGCTGACGTCAACTGGGGCTATAGTCGGACGGTGGAAGGAATACTTTGAGGAGCTCCTCAATCCCACCCATGCACATTCCGAGGAGGAACCAGAGCCAGGAGACGGGGATGGACTGTCCAATCTCGGGGGTAGAAGTTGCTGAGGTAGTCAAACAACTACACAGCGGCGCCCTGGGGGCGGATGAGATTCGTCCTGGGTATCTCAAGGCTATGGATGTTGTAGGGCTGTCGTGGTTGACACGTCTCTGCAACTTTGCGTGGTCATCGGGGGCAGTTCCTATGGAGTGGCAGACCAGGGTGGTGGTCTCCATCTTTAAGAAGGATGACCTGAGGGTGTGTTCCAACTATACGGGGATCACACTCCTCAGCCTCCCTGGAAAGGTCTACTCCAAGGTACTGGAGAGGAGGGTCCGATCGATAGTTGAATTATGACCGTGTCCCTGTGCACCCTGTGGGGGACGCTCCAGGAGTATGGGGTGAGTGGCCTTTTGTTAAGGGCCATTCAATCCCTTTACCATAGGAGTGTGAGTTTGGTCCGCATAGCCGGTGGTAAGTCGGACCTGTTCCAGGTGAGGGTTGGACTCCGCCAGGGCTGCCTTTTGTCGCCGGTTCTGTTCATTACCTTTATGGACAGAATTTCTAGGCGCAGCCGTGGTGTGGAGTGTGTCGAGTTTGGTGGCAGGAGAATCTCGTCTCTGCTTTTTGCGGATGATGTGGTCCTCCTAGCTTCATCCAGCTCTGACCTTCAGTTCTTACTGGGTAGGTTTGTGGCTGAGTGTGAAGCGGCTGGGATGAGGATCAGCACCTCCAAATCTGAGACCATGGTTCTCGACTGGAAAAGGGTGGCTTGCCAACGCCGGGTCGGGAGAGAGGTCCTACCTCAAGTGGAGGAGTTTAAGTATCTCGGGGTCTTGTTCACGAGTAAGGGTAGGAGGGATCGGGAGATCGACAGGTGGACTGGTTCAGCATCTGCAGTGATGCGGATGCTGAGCCGACATGTCGTGGTGAAGAGGGAGCTTAGCCAGAAAGCCGGGCTCTTGATTTACCGGTCGATCTACGTCCCAATCCTCACCTATGGTCATGAGCTTTGGGTAATGACCGAGAGAATGAGATTGCGGATACAAGCGGCCAAAATGAATTTCCTCCGTAGGATGGCCGGGCTCAGCCTTAGAGATAGGGTGAGGAGCTCGGACATTCGAGAGGGACTCGGAGTAGAACCGCTGCTCCTCCGGATCGAAAGGAGTCAGTTGAGGTAGTTTGAGCATCTGGTCAGGATGCCTCCTGGACGCCTCCCCGGGGAGGTGTTTCGGGCATGTCCTGCCGGCAGGAGGCCCCGGGGTCGACCCAGGACACGTTGGAGAGGTTACATCTCCAATTTTGTCCGGGAACGCCTTGAGGTCCTGCCGGAGGAGCTTGTGGAAGTGGCCGGGGAGAGGATGGTCTGGAGCTCCCTAGTTGGGATGCTGCCCCCGCGACCCGGACCCGGATGAGCGGAGGAAGACGACGACGACGACCTTTAAACATTTGTAATTGAAATGTGCCGTATTGACAGCAGCAAGTAAATGTGTGTGTGCGTGCGTACGTGTGTGCGTGTGTGTGTGTGTGTGTGTGTGTGTGTGTGTGTGTGTGTGTGTGTGTGTGCGTGCATGTGTGTATATGTGTGTGCATGTGTAACATCACAATATTTGCTTTTGTTGTGAATTTTACGTCATACTGTGAATCAACTTTGCTGCTGTGACAATTTTCCCACTGAGAGACAGTAAAAGGATATTCTATTCTATTCTATTCTATTCTAATATCAGCGACAGTTGCAGCCCATATAAATACTTGCTACACATGGTTATAGCTAAATATTATACAAATCTAATTATAAATAATTCCAGTTACCCTGCAATGGACTGGTACCCTGTCCGGGGTGTACCCCACCTGCATGCCTGGAAAAAGCTGGACATAGACACCAGCCTCCCCACGGCCCTGCGAGGATAAGCAGGTAAAGAAAATTGATGGATGGCATTACTTATCTATTATTTTCCCAAATGAAGCTTTTCAGAGATCTATTACAGGCAGGACATTAATTCTTAAAACATTTCTATAGTTATCAAATGCTCTCAGCGGCTATTCAACCCCTTCACTGTGGTTCTTTCTCTAAATAAACTCTGGCTTAGTTCCTATTTACAAACTGAATTTCACGCCAGCCTTTGAAGGTACTTTAAGATAGCCCTGATCACTCTGATTTCAAATTTTTAAGCTTTTTCCATGGAGAACAGTGAACAGGGGTATCAAAATATTTTGTGCCCCAGGCAACAATAAATTCTAGTCCAGCTCTGCTGACGAAATGTACACGTTCATGCACAAGAAGGGATATTACACTTTCAAACAGCCAAAGCACCCTATCACAGTCCCAGTATGTAATTATAAACGGATTAGACTGCATTCAAAGGACAAATGCAAAAACTTTTATTATTATACACTTTTCCTAGTATTACTGCCACATGAATGTTTGTCCTGATCTTATCACTGGTTATTTCAATTTGCAAATAAACAGAAAAGTGTGTAAAAGAAGGGGGGAAAGCCCTGAAATGGTGAAACAACACTTTGTGTTTCTAATCCATGGAGCTTCAAAGTGGTAAAGTCATAATGGGCTGCAGGCAATAAGAGCAAAAAAATAAAAAAGAAGCTGAGTGAATTAATCAGTCTGGCAAAGAGAGAGGAACCCTGTGTTCACCCTGTATGGTTTCCAGCGGTTCCCCCACCTTTCTGCCAGCTACATAATCACCGGAATCACTAATTAAGACATACCAGAACAGATTCTGTCTTTTGTTACAGACATCAGAAAAACCACTTAAAGGTACCGTATGCGGTGCAACTTTATCACATTTTAAATCCTTTTCTTAAGCCAGTATGTGTTAAAATGACCCTTTACAGGGTTAAGCCTAATTTATACTTCTATGTCTGCATCATTGTGGAGACACGCAATGCCAATATCCATCGGTGCAAGAGCTCTCCGACGGGCTCGCAATTTTACCTATCCGTCGAAAGAGACAGAGACTGCTTGTGATTGGTCTGGATGCTACTTCCTGTAAATCCTTCAACTGCACCGCCTTTGCCCCCTCAAAAAATAGATATCTAGCAGCAGACACAGAGCAGATTGAAGAACGCATCGTGGGATAAGTATGAAAATATGAACATTTATTCCTCCATGACTGAAGTAGTACAAATATATCCGGCAAATGTTTTATTGATGAACAGAAAAGACAAGAAACGTGGGTTTAGAGGTGCAGATTGCATGAAGAGGTGGACTGGGGACAATTCTTTTCATGTTCAAAAGTTTCTGAAATACATTAAAACAATGTTAACACAATTCTGGACTGGATACATGACGGTAATGGTGGCAGGATACTTCAGAATAGCTCTACGCCCTCTGTTGTCCTGGCAAGGAATTGTTTTGCAACACTCCCAGCTGGCTGAGAAGTCTGAGAGCAAAATGTCTCTATCAATGCGTATGTGTCTAAATTAGGCTTTAATGACATGTCACTCAGACCCCCACAGCCCTCTGTGGCCAGTATATTGCACTTGCAACTTCAGAATGGTGGTCTGCCTTCTGTTGGACTTAGTTAAGTGGAGCTTACATGCCTGGTGCCACAGTCTCCTTCCAGCCCATTTCCTGCATGTTGTTCATGATCACAGCTGATTTGTTTGTTTTAGTCATGAATGACTCATGTAGACACTAATGAAAGCTGAGGAGACATTTCAGCTGTTCGATTAAGGTGTTAAAAAGACAAACACACAGCAAGGAGATACATCTCACGTTTCGTTTGACTAACAAACACTAGGGGGTGCTAAAAGCAAGCCAACACCACAAAGTGTCTCTTCAACTAAAAGTGAAAATGGAGGATATCCCCAGTTTTTACAGGATAGATTATATATATATATTTTTACTCATTTTTTCATTGAACGAAGATGGTTTGTTTCAGTGATGAAAACGTACATTTTACAGTCTGTAAAACGAACTACAAATATCAAGTAACCATTTTTTACATAGTGACATTAAAAACATTTCACAGACCAAGTCTGGTCAGCTCATTTAACTTTTTTTTTTAAATTATAGAATATTTCCCTAATATTTATAGATTAAATTGACACTTTTTCCCCTTTTAATCAAGAAGATATACTGCTAAAAATAAAATACTTGAGCTTGAAGTGTTGGTGTTATTGGTACTGAGGAAGCTTTCTGGACCTTCCCAGAATGTGGAGGTTGGAAGAGCAGACCCTCGTCATCCGTCCAATATGGAATAGTCATACCAGAGACAGAAATAATAACTGCACCTCCTCAGAAATGGTGCCCCGTGCGCCCAAATGCAGAAAAATGACAGGAGGTGACGTTCCCTGCTGCATTACTTTTGAGTTACGGAGATGATTTGCAATTCAAAGAGTCTGAGGAGTGCTGACCACAACACTAACGCCTCCGCAGGCCCACTGAGGCAAATAAGACCGGGAGCAATTTGCAGCTCCCTTTTGCTTGGAAACACTTTTAGGCTAACTCATGTAAAATAAAAATATGATAAATACCCCAACTAATGAGGCCAAATTTTGTTTTGTGAACTAAAAACAAAGGTGGGGTAGAGAGTTCATTTAATGTCAAGGATACATTTTCCTATTGAAACAATGTTGGCCTTGAAAATGTTGCTAAGTGGTGGACATGTATAAATTAATGTTTTGCATATTTGCTTAACTGGATGAATCCCAAGTTAAGTTTTCTCATTATATTTAAATCATTTTAACAGCTCAAAGGGTGAACTGGTGATTAGGCATTTCTGCAAAAAAAAAAAGCATTAATAAAAATAAAAAAATAAAGCAAAACTTTTATCTGTTATCTTTCTTTGCTTAAGCCAGAGGAAAGTAGGGGTATGGTACTTTTCCATGCAGTCCAAAAGGCATGACCTTAAACTGGAGCTAACCCTACAGTCCAGCAATCGGAGGGTTGCAGGATTGATCCTGTTCTTGGAGGAGAGTGCTACTGTTGTGTCCTTGGGCAAGACACTTAATCCACCTTGCCTGCTGGTGGTGGTCGGAGGAACAGGTGGCGCCAGTGCCTCACCTCCGTCAGTGTGCCCCAGGGCAGCTGTGGCGGCATTGTAGCTCATCCCCATCAGTGTGTGAATGTGTGTGTGAATGGGTGAATCATACACTGTAGTGTAAAGTGCGTTGGAGCCCTCATCAACTCTAGGAGTCAATGTACTCTTTGCTTCTCCCAAGATCTCCCTCCCATCTGTGACTGTACAGTTGATGAGCACCAGATGGATGCTCTCGCTGGGGGAAACAGGACCCCCCCCCCCCCCCCCCCCCAAACACACACACACACACACACACCACCACCACACAAACACATCTTCCTATTAGAGTCTCATGTTCTGTTGTGTTGTCTGAAGTCTGTTGCATATATGTTTGAGGTGTTTTTTGCAGAGCAAAGCTGCCCTCCCGGTGGAGGGTAACTCTGAACCAATCCTCATGTAACCCTCTTATCTCTATTAAGGTAGCGCGACTCGGGTTGCAAATGACCACAGTCACCAATTATTTTCATGTGCCTTGCCCATGTATGTCTGATCTCTGAATTGTGTGTACTGAAACTCTAATTTCCCTCTGGGATTAATAAAGTATTGATTGATTGATTGATTGATTGATTGATTGATTGATTGATTGATTGATTGATTGATTGATTCTGAAAGGCGAAATACAATTATGTAGTGGTACCTGCCCATACCCTTTACAGAGATCTACTGTTAGATATCTAGCCTTCCCAAAGGCGCTCAACCATATCATCAATGAGGGGTGATGAGTATGATTCAAACAGTGATATTGCATTCAGACACCTGAAGTCTACGCAGAGCCACATTCTACCATCCTTCTCTGGCACCAGGACCGCTCCTATGGCATTTACACACTAGCATCAGCTCTACCCTGCCTGGACTGGGTTGGGAGTGTTCTCATTCAGACTTTCTAGTGATACCGTCAGGTCGATTTCCTCCTTCAGTGAAATGAACAGATGCTCAGATGTCCAGTAGCTAATTTTTCTCACAGTCTTCACATAGAAACAAGAAAACCTAAAGTTGGCATTAATTGGTGAAAGCTAGGCATGGTAAAAGGGGCTTAAATTACATGTTTACATCTTTAAAATGCTACGTGCATGACTGTTCTGTATTATTGTGTCCATCACAGCTTTGCAGAGATAATCTAAATTATTTAATGGGCATTTCAGTAAGAGACATTTTTGAGAAGAAAAATTAAAAAATGTATACCGTAAATCCTCTAATATTGGCCTGTATTCATTTAATGGCCGGGTATCATATTTTGGCCGGTGTCGGAGTCGGCGGAGGTGAATAATGGCCGGTATTTTATTGTGGCCGGGTGGAATGTGGTAACAAGCAAGTACGGGGGGCGGTTGTGTCATCCGTCTCACTTTTGATTTGCCAGTGACAGACCGCGATTTGGCAGGTGCGGAGACAAAAAGGAGGTGAAAATTTGATATCAAGTTCAAAGAGAACGTGCTCATTATGCTGCAGAACACTGGGGAGCAATAGGGGTTGTATGAACTAGTCGACTTCACTATAGTGACTTTTTATGCCTGTCATCGACTAGTCGCTGTCACGCGATAATGACCGGCAAGATGCAGCCCCCGGAAAAGACAGCAGCCTGCTGTCAGCAGGTGACAAGCTCCTGCGCGTCGGGAGGGGTGGGGGGGGGGGAGCAACGCCCTGTGCCAGAGCGTCGGTACTGACACCCGCTGTAGAACAGACATTTAACCAAATTGTGACCTTTTCCTTCTTGCAATTTAACCTTCCTCTCACCCCATCCTAACCTTAACCAGCTTGCGCATGCAAAGCTCTGATTGTTGACGCGCTCCAGACATCTGCGTCCTGAGCACGGCCATAGTAACATTATCAAATTAGGTGTCGCCACCTCAAAAACTAATTTAACACGCGATCGTTCATGTCGGCTCATTTCCTTTTATGTTTTCTGTCTTTTATTTGCGCCTGATGCGTTTCGCTGCTGTGGAGCAGGGCGCATCACCTTGTCCTCCGGTGACGCACCGATCACTGATACGGCCGGCAAGCAGCGAGCACTCCGCTGTTTTTGCGGTCGGTAGATCTTTTAGAACTGCAGTTCAAAGGTAACTCATAAGGTGAATATATATGAACCCAGGTAGCAGTTTTTCTTTAGGATTGAGAGGAGATGCAGGAAGATAATAAACAGATACAGGACAGAAAAATAGTTAAATAAAAACAAGTTTGTTTTTGTACCTGCTGGTAGCAACAATCAGACACCATTGAAGGTAATCAGAAGTGAGGAACAGAAAATGAAATAATTATTTTAATGTTTAGAGCAGCAGGAACTCTGAGAGGCTGCAGGCGCATCAGTGAGTTTGCGGCCGCTGCGCAGGGGGAGGGGGAGAGGGCTGAAGCAGAAACTACCGTTGTTAAAAGAAATGTGTTTAACTTTGAAAATGTGGGCGCAATTTTAATTGTCAAAAACTCCAGCGAACCATTAGTTCATTTTGCTCAAATAGAAATAGAGGCATGCCTCTAATTCTGGTCCTCCTTCCAATAAAGGCCTGGAGCTTGATGAGCTTGAGTCAAATACAGGCCCGGGCCTGTATTAGAGGATTTACAGTAAACTTACTGTACTTACTTAAATTTACTCGGCTTCATTTCTTTTCCTTTTTGACAATGGCTGTGTCTCAATTCAGGATCTGCATCCTACCTTGGCCGGATTCGTCGGCCGGTTACGTCACAGCGCCGCGACTCGGTCTGTCCCAATTCGAAGACTCCTTCAAATGCGGTCGACGAATGCGGCCTTCTTTTCGCCTGAATGAAGGATGGGTCGGGTGTATCCTTCAATAGGTAGCATTTCCCAAGATGCCTTGCGGGCCGGCCGGCAGAAAAACTTAAAAACAATGGCGGACAGTGAAGCGGGAGCTGTCGGAGAGGATTGCGCATATAAATGTAAGTATAAACTTGAAAACTGTCAGTTTAAGGACTTTTTGTGATACATGAACGTTATTTTAGTTAGAAATGTTACAGTAAAAGTGCTTGTATTGCGGTCTCGGCTCGTATGTTCGGCCGCGCTCGGTGTCGTACTTCTCCCGCTTCGTTTCCCCCCTGATTTTAATAGAAGTTTGTATTTTAGGACCAAAAGAGAAAACCAGGGAATTTATTAAGCTTAGGGCGGAGATGGACCACATGATCACCGGAGCAAAGTATTCGGCGGCTGTGGCATGGAGGTACAATAACATCTCATATTTTAAAAACTCGTTTGAGTATATTTTTTTCTGCGAAAACATGAAAGGAATAACCCATTGTCCTCTTTTCTCTTCCTGTTTCTTTTCTTACATGTTTGTTAAGACTATTCTGGAGAAAATGGGCATCCAGGGGAAGGTGCCAGCGATGAGCTTCTGGAGCTGATCTGGGAGGACATAAGGCTGCAGATGGAGGCAGAGCAGCAGAGGGCACAGGAGAGAAGGAAGAACTTTGACAGCTTTTTACTTTGCTAGAAAAAAATGGTTAATGAAGATTAAACATGTACATGTAAAAGAAATATCTAAATAAAATCAGTTCTGCATTAAACTCTTGAATTTTATTTTTGTTTACAAATGAGAATTGTTTACTAGAGGGTATCCGCTGGGTCTTGAAAAGTCTTAAAAGGTGATAAATCGGTTTTGGTCAAAGTAAGACCCTTAGAAAGTATTAAAAACTATTATCACATCTTTGCTCAGGCTCAGCTAGTCTAAAGTATTTTCTCTGAATTAGCTCTCCAACAGTCAAGGAAATGATTAACCCCCAGAGACCCACGGTTGTAATATTACAACATCAGATTTAAGTCTACAAAAATAAACCTTCCCCATTTTTTTTCTTTTTAAAACCACATTTACATTTCTAATAGGTCCTATTCAGTTCTGCAACACTATTGGCTGTTAAAATGTGTAAATAGGCCCGTTTATCTGGCCTCCTAGAACAACATGTGAAAGGTTAAAAAATATTTTGCAGTTGTTTTCTAAATTTGGGTTTCTGGGGGTTAAAAAGCTAAATAAAACGTCGAGCTCCATCGTTTAAGGTTCCTTCTGCCCAGCGGTTCCACGGTTGCTAGGCGACGGAACGTTCGCCGAGGGAGTTCATGAAGGCTAGGCCTGTCCAAATTCACAGCCGTTAACATCCGGTCTACCCGGCCGACGGAGGACGCAGCCCACGTCGGCCGGGTGGGCTGGGTCCTTCGAAGGATGCAGACCCTGAATTGAGACACAGCCAATATGGTGCATTTATCTACCACAACTGTGAAGACCAGGTTCTTTTTTTATTTTCTGTAGATTTATGTCCACCGAGATAAAGACTTACTTAGTTTCAGTGATTCTATTATCCTGTTGTAAAATATGAGTTTAATAAACACTTAAGCATATTACTGGACTAATAGTTGAATTGAAGTTAAAGGGTACAAGCCACATATTTAAGCAAATTGTACACTGAATGAAAAGCACTGACAAATGTGCAATATAAAAAATTACCTACAGTAAATAAGAAAGATGCGTAATATTTGCAACTTGCAACTTTTAATTGAATTCTCTTGGAATCAGTGAGTGGTGCAATGAGGAAAAAAGGCATGAAACTGGATAGTTTGTAGTTTGAAAGTTCAGAAATTTAAAATTAAGCTGCACAGTGGTGCAGTTTGTGGCTCTTTTGTTTCACTTCTAGAGGATCACCGTTTCTAATTTCTTTTGCTTAGCCTTTTTGCACAAAGTTAGCATTTTCCCCCCGAGCATGCGCTGGCTTTTCTGGGTTTTCTGGCTTCTTCCTGGTGTGGCCCTATTATGGACTGAAGACCTGTCCAGGGTGTCCCCCCTTTTGTCTGATAACTGCTGGCATAGGGTACCAGATCCCCAGTGAGGATGAAGTTGTTGAAAATGGATTGATGGATGAACATTAAAAAAAGATTTTATTTTTTTTATGTTACCCTAAAATTGCTGGCTGCATAAAAATAAACAAGTGAATCACAAAGGTGTAGATAATTATCACATCTAGCAACTTCCTGTTTATTACTATTTAGCAAAAATGTTTATTCAATATCATTGTGATTTCGTTTGACTATATTTTATTGACTATACTATATTTGAGGCAAACCATGTGAAGAGCCCCTGAAACATGGTGGAATTCAATTAAAACCTATGTTCTGCCTCACTAAACTGGAGGATTTCCAATAGTGCATTTTACACACCATAAACACTCCAGGAATCTTTAAACATTAAAAATAAAGAGGTGCTGCCAAGCCGTTTGGATTTATCGCTGAGCGTGTTTTGAAGTGTACAGAAAATAACAAGCTGTTTTGCATTTGAAAGCAACGAGACACTGAAATGTTCAGATTTATAGTTTCAGAACTCAAATGTTTTATTTTGTTTGTGTTTTTTATCAGGATATTTCACACTGGCTTCAGAAAAGCAGAACATGTTAAAAAGCTAACAGAGTAGGTGGAAGAAAATATATTGGAGTAAGGTGCACGCACACACACACACACACACACACATGCGCACATGCGCACACACATACCTAAACATAAAACAAAGTTAAATTGTATGATTTGAGCTACAATAATGATTGAAAAGAGGTATACTGAATAATTTTGTTTGCGTCAGAATATTTTATTAATAAATAATCATTGTCATCGAAGCAAATCCTGCTGCTGCTCTAGATCTGTGGTGAATTGTCAAAAGTTCTGTGCAACAACTTGAAAACAACAAAAGAAATTATGTTTTAGAGCAAAAGAAATTAAGTTAATTAAATACGTACATGCGTTGCACGGTGACTTAAATGACATTTTAAGTAAATGTATGAGTACTCTGTTATATTTTATACAAGTTGGCCTTTTCACTGTTGACAAAAAGTGCTATAGTATTATTAAATAGATTACAGAAATACAAACTTTACTGAAACTATAGTTTTATATAGAATGTGTTTCACTAAGTTCAATTTATGTTTACACCAGGGAATGTAAATATTCATAGTAACCTGGGTTACACCAATGGTTAGCTTCTACTAGTCGAGGCGTTGTCTGCTGTTACCTGGACACTAAATCAACAACAGCCTTCCTCATCGTGGGTCAAGATGGATGAGAATGTTACGTGACTGTGTGATGTAAATCTGTCAGGGTTTTCAAATCCTAGCGTTTCACCGTCTATTTTCTGTCAGAAAAACAGAGAGACCGATTAGAATCAGAAATGATAATTAAAAATGTTTTTTCACTGTTCCACACCTTTAAATTTTTATTTGATATTCATTAAAATTCTAAAATAAAGACACTAACTCTGTATCAGAAAAGCTCCTGCACTATCTACACCTACAATGTCTGTTTATCTGTTTGAGGACATTATGGAGACAAATGTGCATATATACCACCATACAATATCCAATCCTGTTAAAGCTAGCAGGGAAGACAGGTTCTTTATTCATAATTTCAATCTCTTAATCTTCACTCGGCAGTATAAGCCCGCACAACAATAAACTACATAAATGCCTTTGATAGGGTTTATGGTCAATGGACATGTGATGCTGAGAAGTGTGAATAGACTAAGTGAAAGATAAGCACTCAAAACATGCCAAATAATGTATTTGGTCAAAAGTTGAGAACAAGTTGTTCTTTCTGTGGATCAGACGTAATTCTTTCTGATCCATAGCAGGGTTGTGGTTTCAAACTGAGATTTCTTTTGGGTCAATTTCTAGAACATTCCTGTGCTAAATCTGACCCAATAAACAACCATCTTTGTTCTTAATTTTCTAATTAAATGAAATCTTTTAGAATTTAAGCAGGACTTTTTCAGAATCAGTTTTCCAAATGGATTTTAAATAAACTGCCTGTGCTTTAACTGTTTGCCATTTATTGTTAGCACACATCTACCACTGGCTTTCCCGTGTTTGCCTTGGAGTGAAACCTGCCTTTTCCCACATGGTTACAAGGCTCAGTGGAAGGATTTAAATCTGCTGACATCTAGGAATACCAGGCAGTCGTCATATTTACACCAAATGCCATTGGGTGGATTCAACCCTTTACAACAGGGGCTGAAGAAAGATAAAAAGGACGGACCCAATTTTGTCTGTCATGTTGCGTTAGGAGAGAAATTCTTCTAGTGAATGCACACATCTACACTTCCAAACAAGCCCTCCCTCTAAAAGAACTATTGCTCTGTGATAAACGGTCCTGTGTGTCTGTGGGACCACCTACCCTGCAGGAAAATCAGGTCATGCACCTGGAAATGGTCAGAGACACATGCACTAACAAACGCTGTGTGATTAAGGTTGGATATTACCCAGGACTTTGGCCCACAGCAGAGTCAGACAGAGATGAAAACAGGAAACACAGCGTGTTAGGAAAGGAGGGATGCCCTGCTCACCTCATTAGAAAAATAAAAAATACGTCCCCAGGTATGAATCAAGGTCAAATATATAATACTTTTGGCTACTTCAAAAGATTGAGATGCATTTGTAGCACTGTCAACTTTCTTTTGTCTACATCAGTTTACAAACTAATCTGAAGTTGTTTATGAAGGATCGCTTCATGTTGTTAGAGATGCCCCGATAAAACTTTTTCACTTCGGATACGATATTGCAGCCTTCAGTACTGACCGATACCGATATCAATCTGATACAATATCAGCACAAATCATACATACTTTTACCTATTTCGTAGTGTGGAAAGTATGAAAGGCTTGATCAAGTGATATTACTCAATCGGAGAACAAGGGCCAATAACAATAAGTACGAAAATAATTAAAATTTGCTTCTTAACTCATTCACTGCCAGCCGTTTCCTGATCAGGAAAGCCCTTTGCTGCCAGCTGTTTTCAGCATTGTCACTGTTTTTTTAAGAGTCACACACGCTAGGATGATGTCAACGCCAAAACTACCAAAACAACCAAAACAAATAGGAGATTCACCTCTTAAATCAGGAAGAATTTGCGCATTTCGAGCCTTATCTGTTCTTTCATAATCCATTGTTGCATTGTGATCGGCAGAAACTTTTCCGATTCGCTCCTCACTTCTTTTTACAGCAGCAGCCCAAAATGATCTCCTAACACATGAATTTTCTGCTTCCTGATTGGGTGACGTGTGACCTAAGCGGATGAAGATCGGCTTTAGAGCTGCGATGTTTGTTCTCACGGTGCGGGGGCTCGTTCGGACGCCCACACAGTAAAAAATGCAAAAGACTACTTTAGTCATCATTGGCGGCTAATGATTTAACCATTGGTTGCAAAAATGTGAACCTTAACAGACTGCTTATGTCGCAGATTTTTGATGCCATCCGATAAAATCCAATACACTGTTTTGGGGCCGACATTGAATTACTTCCGATATCGATACCGGAACGGGACACCCCTACATGTTGTACCAATGTTCCCAGGTCAGGGTCACTGAGGTAACAGGTCCCAAAGCTCAGGTTGTTAGGGATGGGGATGTTGGTTGAGGCCATCACCATTAAACAATTACTATTATGAAGGGTCATTTAGGTTTACACCTTGGTAGGCGCACAGGTCATAAGACCAGCCTGCTGTATACAGGCCCTCCAGGTTCACAGTCAAATACCCCTGCTGTAAAGGGTCATCTTAGCACATACTGGCTCAAGAAAACATCTCATATGACAGCTGGAACTTCAGCTGTTTACTACCTCACCTCTGTGTCATGTGCGTGTGTGTGTGTGTGTGTGTGTGTGTGTGTGTGTGTGTGTGTGTGTGTGTGTGTGTGTGTGTGTGTGTGTGTGTGTGTGTGTGTGTGTGTTATAAAGCTCCGGGAATTGACGTAATTTCTCCCGGTATGCAACATTTCAAATCAAAGCAGCGCCATCTTGGCAGGCAGAAGCCCGCAGCTGGGCTATTTGTTATTGTCAGAAAACTCAATCAAACGGGAAATATGGTAGACTCCTGTTGTGCCCCAGGATGCCAGAACAGACGCGGACAACATAAGGAATGAGCCACCTACAGGATTCCCCAAGATCTGAAACGGCGCAAATGTTGGATCATCGCAATGAAACGCGCTAGTGACTGGGCTAAAATGAAACTGTGGGATCCCGAGAGTAATGCGACCACTTCATATCAGGTACTTAAATCAACGTTTCCTCAACTGTGTATGGTATTTATTTTAAATGCTTTTATTACAATTCTTAGTGGGCTTCCTAAACTTATTTTGGCGTGGCTTTTTCTGTCTTATTACTCACAGCAAAAAGTAAACATCACGTAAAACATTGCCTTGTGATTTCTGCGTGCTGCCGTTTACGTGTCTCATGATCACAGCAATTAACCGGCTAAGCTGTATTTCATTTTTAAGCAATGGTTGATCAGTTGTCAGATCACACATAAAAAGCACTTTGGATTGCTATTATCTGACTCACTGAGATAGATCTCAGACAGATCCTGAGACGCTCCTGCCTGACATATTTATTTTATTCACGGAAAAAAATCAGACTAGTGATCAGACTCTTGGCGTTCAGTTTATACATTCAAACAGCACAGCACTCTATTTAAACTTCCTACATGTAAATCTATGTTATTTGTCCATCCATCCATCCATTTTCATCCGCTTATCCGGAGTCGGGTCGCGGGGGCAGTAGCCTAAGTTGAGAGGCCCAGACTTCCCTCTCCCCAGCCACTTGGACCAACTCCTCCAGGAAAATCCCAAGGCGTTCCCTGGCCAGGTCCGCTCCGACAGCTTCTGGCATTTTTAAAAAGTATCCCAGGGGCACGGTAAGGGTCGGAGATGTTTAATCTAATTAATTTCTGACTATATAAAACAATTTCTTCGGTTTTAAAGTGTGAAGTATACTCTGACGGGGTAAAATCCAAGCCGATCCGTTCATTTTGTTTACCTTTGTCTACTCTCTGAGAGTCACGTGACGTCCGGAGCTCTATTTGCCCTTATTCTGCTGGGTTAAAACAGCAGCCTGTTAATTAGTGTGAGCGCTGCTCCCACGTAGTGACTGGGGGGTGGTTTTGCATTGCAGAATGAAAAAAAAATGCTAAAAATAATGGATGCTCCTGCATCTCACACCCATATTGCCCATCCCCATGCCTATCCTGGGGGGCATGCCCCACTAATTGAGGACCACTGCTTTAAGCTCATTTCAGTCACTGACATCCAGGATTTTGTTCTTTCAGTCATTCTCTAAATCTCATGGCCATAACTAAAACTGAAACACAGACAGACCTGTAAATCAAAAGCTTTGCCTTACAGCTCCTTTTTTACCACTACAGACCAAAATCAATGGCCTTGTTACTGAAGATGAAACTCTTATCTGTCTGCCTTTTTCTTGCTCCACCCTGCCAATAGTTATGAACAAGACATCTGTTTGTGTGAAATCCCTGCTTTGACGTTATTCATTCAGGAATAAGTTTGCAAATGATTGTGGACCTCAGGACATAGTTGGGCTAGCACAGATTCAAGGATGGAACAGAGAGCAAAGGGTTCAGTTATTGGACCGCAGATTAAAACGAGCAGGTTGTTTGCTCTGTAAATCACATTATGCTCTATAACACCCTCCAACACTGTACCCACACCTCCTACTGTGACATATTAATTATAACTTCCTGTATACAGCCGATCCCAAGCCATGAATATGTAATGTCCAAGAATGAGTCGTACTCACATGGAAGACATGAAGTAGCGAATAAATACAACTAATCAATCAAACAGTGCCCAGTGAAAAATTAATGAACACCAAGATGTGACATTAGAGGGCTCGACTTAGCAAGCAGGAGTGGAAATTATAAGACTTAATAATATTACTATACTTTTTTATTAGCTTTCAGAGCAACCCAATCATGATGTCTAAGGCCCAAGCACCTGTAAGTGGTAGACTAAGACAAAGCATGTGTCAAAATAGGAGCAGAGATCGAGCAAGTATACAGTATCGTTATTGTGGAAACAAGGTGTTAACATGCAGCCTAACTATAATGCTCTCTCTCTCTCTCTCTCTCTCTCTCTCTCTCTCTCTCTCTCTCTCTCTCTCTCTCTCTCTCTCTCTCTCTCTCTCTATCTCTCTCTCTCTCTCTCTCTCTCAAGCCTTTACTGTCTTTCCTGAGTATGGTGAAAAATGCAGCAGGAGGTGGCAGGTCATTCATCTCTGATGTCTCGGTGGGTGGTGCTGGCTACAGGTTGACTAATGGTCCTGTTCAAATGCTTCAGATGTCTGAATAATGACAAGCTATAAAAGCTAAGCTGACTATAAAGTCAACTGGCTGTTTTCTAGTAGTGAGGGCTGTTTCGATTTTAAAATAAGAAAATCATAAAGGTATAGCAGTTGAGAGAAACTGAGGCTTGGTGCTAATCATTGCTAATTACAGAGAAAATGGAAGGACAAACCAGAAGGAATTAGAGACAGAAATGTCAAAGCAACACAATTCTAAAGGTAGAAAAATACATTTTGGATCTATCTTTGAGCTCCTGCTAATACAACTTCCCTACTTCCAGCCCCCACCCCCTCCTTTGTTACTGCTCCTTCTGCTCCTCATGTCTGTAAAGTCAGCATGACATTTTATGATGCCTGGATATTAAAACGCAGCTTCTATTATGTGTGAGAGGAAAGTGGAAACAGCCTTGCTCATGCTATGTAATTAGGGGAAGCAGGCCGAGGGTGTATTTATGAATACGGCAGGGGGTTGGGTGGGGGTGGGGTAGGGGGGCAAGAGAATTGGTGTGTAATGCCCTGCTGTCAGAAACAGTTTTCTCTTTAACTCTGCAGAAACAGGTTGGGGGGAAACCACCGTGAACCTCACTTAACACCCCATGATTCTTTAGATATAATTTGGGTCATTTGTCTTCAGCGATAAGTCCAACACCATAATGCCAATTACAGCAATGATGAAAGCAGGGCTAAACTGTTTTAGCAAATAGGTCCATGGCAGGAGAGATTTGATTACACCTGATGAGATGAACACAGGGGGGTGACACAAGTAAACAGTCAGTTTAGTGTTGTCAACAGGACCGTTACATCAGCGAAGTCTGATTCCTTACATAAAAATAGTTGTAAGTATACCATGTTATAGAATTCCTGCAGCAGTTTAACACAGTCTGATGTCAAAGCAAATGATAAAATGTAATACACAGCGCAATTGTCAGCACATGCACTTCATTTATTTTTTTCCTTCTGCTCTTGTATCTGAGCTTGATTTCAATCATACAGGCTATGACAAGTTCTCTGAAAATGTTTATTCGCTTCTTGGGTCATTTTGAATGAAGATGTTGAGAGTTCATATTGCTCCTGGGGCCTTTAAGTATTTGTTAAATTACTCTGAAATTTAGTTTGTAGAACTGACTTGACTTTTTGTAAAGGTACATGCCCCAAAAGCCAATCATTCTGCAATTATAACCATCTTTTTGTTATTACCATAAGAATTTAATGTTTCCAACTAGTACTGATCCACTGATCATTTACACAGAAAAATAAAAAACTAATTAAATCCATTCAAACTGAGTCAAGAAGACTGATCTGATCTCAATGATTTGACTGTAAATTAATTGAACTGACTAAGAAATGTTGAACTGCATGAAGCTTCATTTATTCTGGCACCATAAAAGTGTACACAATTAAACTTCATATTCTAAACTCCAAACTGGCATCTTTCAAAATACAGACAATGAAACCTTTATTTTCTCTGTCACTTTTCAAAATCATTCTTGAGATACTAGATTTGACTTTTTGTCCCAGCAGACACATGACTATAAACTCATTGTTTGTCCTGATCTGGCTGGAATGTATGCATCTGATATTTACTGAATATTTCCAGTCAATGCTTTGAACATAGTCTGTGCGTTTTCATGCACATCAGAAAACCGAAGTATTGCCCCAAAAAAGACTCACATAGTTTTTTTATGCATGTAAACACGTTAGTCTGGCTGATAGCGGAGTGGTACTAATCGAGCTGTCGAAGCACCCAGATGATGCAAATACATTCTGCATGCAAACAGGTTAGTCGAACTGAACTGGTTGGACGTTGTTTTCTGGAAGTGACGAGACTGATGACAAGATCCTCGTCACAAAGCAATGCACATAACATCATAAAACAGGGCATTACGTACCAAATAAGCTGTGCTGCAACATTGTTTTTATACATTCTTTCGGCCATCGTGCATATCCTGTTACAATTCCATCTGCTTCACTCCCGCCAGGCTCCGTTTACTGCTTGTGTTGCCATTAGCTAACCGGATGAATTCCGATATGAAGAAGCATCTGTCGCCACCTACTGTACCAGAGTGGAATTAACTTTATTTAGAAGCCTGTGTTCTAATGCGCATGTAAACTAGGATAAAGACTCCCAGCTTATTACAATAAGATCAATCTGGATGGACTTAGATGTTGGTCAGTGCGCATGTAACCACACTGAGTGTCATCCTTCCATTTTCATCCAATTTTTCAGCGTTGGGTTGCGGGGGCAGCAGCCTAAGCAGAGAGGCCTAGACTTCCCTCTCCCCAGCAACTTGTGCCAGCTCCTCTAGAGGAATCCCAAGGCGCCCCCTGGCCAGACAAGAAACATAGTCCCTCCAGCGTGTCCTGGGTCTTCCTTTAGATCTCCTCTCAGTTGGACGTGCCAGAAAAACCTCACCAGCAAGGCATCCAGGAGGCACCCTAAGCAGATGACCATGTCACCTCATCTGGCTCCTCTCAATGTGGAGAAGCAACGGATCTACTCTGAGCCCCTCCCAGATTATTGAACTTCTCACCTTATCTCTAAGGGAGAGCCCAGCCACCCTGTGGAGAAAACTCATTCTGCTTGAATCCACAATCTCTTTCTTTCAGTCACCACCCAAAGCTTGAAGGTGATGTAGATTTATCACTAAATTGACAACTTTGCCTTCTGGCTCAGCTCTCTCTTCACCATGACAGAACAGAACATAATGTCATTTCCACCTAAACCAAATTTACTGTAACATGAAAACAAAGTTTCTAAGTCGCAACTAATTCCCTCATTGTGATGCAGAGAAGAGACTTTCTTTTTAACAAAGAGAGGTAAATATTGATTAAACCTTCACTTTTCAGTCTTAATTTGTATTCCACACACAATTTAAATACCCACATTGTCTGAACTGCATCCACTGCTTTGTATAGTCAGGGTTGTGGCTGTGGCGCTGTGCAGCTGTACTGTATCTTGCCTTTCTCTTGCCCAAGAACATTACACAATATTTTCAGCTGCACCCTCAAGGCCCCCAGCTCAATAACAGTTTGAGGGAGGTGAGTGGAGGTGGTTCAGACACCTCAGAGCCTCAGGACCTGCTCAGGGCTCTCCCTGGGATCACAAAACAGCACAGGTCACTCTCAACTTTGTTGCTTTTTGTTTTGTCCACAGCTCAGGGACAAAATGAAGTCTTAACCTTGTAATCCATCTAGTGTGTCCCCCGGTAGCACTCCTGGATTTAAAGCTGGGAAATCACACTCCAGGTGTAAGAGGTGAGGTTGGTGGGGTGTGATTTTGAGACAAGCTGACAGAAGATGGCAATTGAGATCAAAGAACCACAAAACATGAAGAAAACATGTCAGTGTTTAGACTAGTTTAAACTGCAATGATGTTTCTAAGAAAAACTTAAAGTGTGCAGATACTTGAAACAAATACCAACAGTGGAGCTGGGTTTATTTAACACCATTTTATCTTTGATGGGTTTGTTTTGAAAGGTAAGGTGGGCTGTAAAGTGACAGGGGTCTTTCTGCCACCTGTCACTTTGCGGTTTTGAGGAAAAACAGCAATGTTCTTTCTCTCTAGAGCCAACTCTCCAACCCACTCGGTCAGCTGCACAATCAGCGCTCTGTTCGTGACTCTGGGTGGGTCCTGCTCCTTCTACCAACACTTCTGTGAAAACAACCCAATCTTAAATTCTCTCTCTGGATTACCCAAGTGTAAATACATTCTGCTAAACCCACTTCTTAAACCCACTGCCCACAACAGCGCAGTGGGACCTAGGTGAAACCCAACCCCATTCCTGCCACTTACCATTATATCCATGCCTGGCCGCCTAATTGAAAACACATGCAAGTGCGTGCTTATTGCAAACATGCATGTAAATTCAGGTCTGCGGAGGTGTAACTGCTGTGATGTTGGGTGTGACTGTGCACACAGATTTGAAAAACGTGTAAATGTTGGCAGGATTCAAGCCATTTCATGCACTCACTCCCCGGCCTTGATCTTTTCTTGCACCACTCAGACATATTTACATTAGCAACCACTCTACAGAAAAAAATAAATTCTAGCGTGCCATCGTCTGAAAAGTTCAACCAACTTAAATTAATACAGTCATTTCAAAACGTGTCAGTCATATCTGAACAAGCATCTGTCACCTATATGGCCTCATAAGATTTCTATTAACTGCACATCAGCTGCTCTATAGGAGGTTATGTTATTACAAAGGCTGCAGCCACGGGGAAAAAATTAAATCAGAACTTTGTCTTCTTCTACTTTTTAAATAATATTTAAATTAACTTTGAATATTCTTTGGCTTTGGACAACTACAAATTATTTCTAACGGGACAAAAGATCATTAGCAAGAATATAACTTTTGTTTCCATGTTACAATGACCAGGAAAACATAGTTTTTTTCCCATTTTGAATGGGATCCTAATTTGAAAACTGCCTTTTGCATTTACTCTGATTGTATTTGTCTGACACTTAAATTTACTACAACCACTTTGCACTTGATTAGAACTCCACTATGCTCTCCAACCATCACAACATGGCTAAATTATCATAACCTTGTTGATACACCACTACCATTACAATAAACCACAATGTTATAACAACAGAAGTTTTGCGCATGTTCAGAAAGGCACTTTGTCACAAATGTATTGGTGTGTAGAGCCCTACAGGCATTTTCACTTGGAGCTGATCGTATTTGCATCTAAAAACACTGAAAAAGACAATCAGCTTAACCCTGCTGAAAAAAAACAGCATATGTTGTGTTTTGGATGCTGGTATGGTGGTCCGGCATGGGATGCTGTTAACTGGATGCTGGGAATGCATGATGGACCAGCACGTCACCCCTCTGTTCATTGAGCTCCACTGGCTACCGCTAGCAGCACGCATCAAATTCAAATTGCTAACACTAGCATACAAAGTCCGAGATGGTACGGCTCCCATCGACCTGAATCCTCTGGCAAAGGCTTATGTCTCGGCCCGGCCACTTCGGTCATCACAGGATCGTCAGCTAGCAGTGCCTACACCACAAGGACAATCCAGACTCTTCTCATGCATTGTTCCACAAATGTGGAATGACCTACCAAGCACTACCAGAACAGGGATTTCCTTTTCTATTTTCAAGAAACTCCTGAAGACCCTGCTCTTCAGAGAGCATCTTCTAAACTAGCACCCTCCCTGCACCCATCCCCCCTCTCTACTGTCCACTCCTTGTTCCCTCCTCTCCATGATTCATCATGCTGCCTCACTGCCACCTACGACTGACTGGAAATTGTTTGTTGTTGTTGTTATTGTTGTTGTTAGCCTCAAGGGCAGCATGCCGATTATCACTTGTAAGTCACTTTGGACAAACGTGTCTGCTAAATACATAAACATAAAGGGAGATCCAGTACGTGTTGGAGGGACTATGTCTCTCACCTGGCCAGGGAACGCCTTGGGATTCCCCTGGAGGAGCTGGCCCAAGTGGCTGGGGAGAGGGAAGTCTGGGCCTCTCGACTTAGGCTACTGACCCTGCAACCTGACTCCAGATGAGCAGAAGAAAATGGATGGAAAGATGGCATGGAAAGGCTGCATTCACAAAAACAGGGCAGGCATGTCAGAAAAAAATGTTAATTGTCTTCACTTCCGGTAATGAGTATCAGACACTTTTATATCTACAAAAAATGGTTTTAAATGAAGTAGAATAGCTTTGTTGATATTTTACAAAACCGTGTGATTTCAGAGCCTTTCAACAGATAGTGTTGCACATCCTAAAGTTAACAAAAAGATCACCAAATGATTATCTTGCAGGAAAATGTGTGTGGCAAATGTTTCCCACTGTGCAGCATAGACATCTAAGTCTTATTTTTACCATAAATACATTATTATTTTAAACATGAAAAGATGTAGGGCTGCTGTAGAAAGAACAAAGTGCCTAATTTATTTTGAAAAACCAAGAAATGTTTTATCTAGTCAGGCAGAAGACCGGAGCAAATTTGTCAGACCTGTTGAACATTATTAGCATGTTTTCACCAACAGGCCAAGAAGGAAGAGAAAGAATGACAATGACGCTCCAAAAATAAAGCACAAAGTAGAAGCAGCTTTTGTTGATGAATCATGGCCCGAGGGTCAAACTTTCACTGTAAGATTAAACACAATTGAAATTAAAGCCAGAGGAAAGAAATTCACTGCATTATTTCCCTGTATAGTCACAAAGTTCATTGTCCTACTTGTGAATAACAGGGACTAATTGCCCATAAGTTATTGTATGTTGAGGCATAGAGGAATTTCCTAGTGTGTAATGATGGAACTGTGCAACTATGAGAAGAAAAGGTCTTTGTCTTCCACTAAGACATATATGTGAGCAGACATATGGTTCAGTGTATTCCACTTGATGTTGAAATATTATAAGTTGAACCTCAGTGGGGTTTTCCACGAAGAAGACGCTTGTCCTAACCTCAAACTATAGATCATCAGAGACAGAGCTTTCCCTCAGTGTGTGCATGCTCCTAAAATGGGCTTTCTCAGTCTGAAATTTAGTAAAAAGAGCTAAATCATATTACGTTCATGAAACATAAGAGTTTGTGTGTGGTTTAAAACCAATGCATGCACATGAGCTTAAGGGCAGGTCAATATCCTTTTCTTAGACCACACACGCACACGTGTATATATTTTATATATACTGACATCCATGCATGCTTAAACACACATTTGCCAACCTAAACACCCAAACAACACAAAATGAAATCCACAAGTCTAGAAACACAAGGCTGCAATTTTGCCATCTGCTCTCAGAGCAAACAAACCACATTTTATTTTCTGTCTGGAAGCTTCAGGTAAATGCACTCAGAAACTGTGTATTTGATGAACTTTGCTAAGTGACACAATAATTACATTTGCCAGAACACTTACACCCCCCCCCCCCACCCCCCACCCCCCACCCCCACTAGCCCAATGTCCTCAGGGGCGACCCAGCCAAATAAAAGGATCTGGTTTCTAATAGCGCTGACTTGTAATAAGGAGTCATGCTGAATCAAACCCTAATGGAATATAATCATTGATCTGGTACAGTGTTGCTCTGCTTGACATTCCCCGCTCAAAACATTGGTATTGTTTAGGGATGAGCGAGTCCACCACTATCTGCATCTGTTCAACCATCTAAATTATCTGTATCTGTACTCAGAGTGGGCGTGACATAACGCGGAAGTGGGCATGGTTTATCCGGAAGTGGGTGTGGTTTACATCAATACATTATCTTAAATCTGAAATTGATATAGATTGATCAGAAGTTGCTATGTGTATTTTTTATTTGAAAACTATTTACAGAGCAGCCTCAGAATTGAGATTAAATATTTTTGATCACAATAGTAAAGGAACTATTACAGAACAAGTTTTTCAATAAAATCAGAACATTAATATTTAAGTGCATGGATTAATACATCTGAACTCATGCAGTATGAACTAGGAAATATGAAATGCTAGAACCAGACACAACTTTATATATTTTCTTTTATTCGATTTAATTGATCTTTTCTTAATGTTCTTGGCATTTTTCCCCACACAAAGTTAAACAAAAAATGTTGATTAAGGTGTGTGTGTGTGTGTGTGTGTGTGTGTGTGTGTGTGCGTGTGCGTGTGCGTGTGTGTGTGTGTGTGTGTGTGTGTGTGTGTGTGTGTGTGTGTGCGCGTGCGTGCGTCGATGGGCCGGACGGACTGAGCTCCCGGCTGCAGAATTTGTGTGTAGGGAGGGGCGGGCGCTTTATGTGACTGGCCAATCACAGAGCGTGACGACAGTCAGTTACCCAATGAGGATTTTCCTTCAGCACGATCACAGATATTTACGAGTTTTACTCGTTTCATGCTCGTATTCATCAAAAATGCTTTATCCAGCTCATCCCTAGATTGTTGCTGCTGGAGGTAGGAATCTTGTTTACACTACCTTTTAGCTATGGTGTCTCTTTTCTGAGAAACACACCAGAGGAGTTTGTGTCACCAAAACATCTTAGACAGCAAACTAGACTGAGAATTGCAAAATATACACAGGATAAAGCTCTCACTGACAGGCCCTCGCACATAATAGCTCGATTGATCACTTCTGCTACAATTGCATCATTCAACCCATAACTCACAATAGAAGTACAATCATGAGATCCGGTGGTGCACTGTCTTAATTTTAAGACAATAAAGAAGGGTGATTTTTGAAAAAACATAAAAGCTCACCAACTGGCTTGTTTATTTATTTATTTATTTTTCCATTACAGTTTTGTTTCTTTTAGGTAATATCATTGTCAGGAGTGTTGTCCCAGTAGACAACATCCACACAGACTGAAATTATTGTTTATGATCACATCCCATCTCCAAAATCTTGTTACTGTCCTTGATATTAAATATCGTGCTTTGCATGAACTGAAATCATAGGTCATTTTGGTTTTTGTTAACATTATTGTTGTTGCAATTCAAATTCAAAGAAGCCTATTATACTATCAGGTATTAAGCTATTTTTATTACTATTAATTTTTATTTATATTTTTTCCAAACCTGCATCATCTTATTCAGGATTATTGGGACTTATCTGAATCCAGCCATTGGACCAGAGGTGGGGTTCGCTGTGAAAAGATCACTCATCACTTTTGCCCTTTGAAGCTGTCCTAGAATATGTTTTTTTTTTATTATTGGAAACTGGAAACACAATAGGGAGCCTAAGTCACGCCCATCTACTTCCAGACCATGGGTCCCCAGAAGAACGAAAATTTGAATGCAAGTCAACGGGGCTAAAAACGCAATTTTCTAATTCCGCTTGTTTTGTGCCATGGATTTCACATATATCCAAGAGTCGACCGGAAAGGGAGGACTTAGGCTCCCTATAACGCAAATTAAACTTGGTTGGGGCTCACAAAGGCTCAGGAGCCCTGGTAAATGTCCAAATACAACTCCAAACCAAAGCCCTAATAGTGAAAAAAAAAAAGGTTTTGTCAGACCACTCAGCCAAAACATGAGTAAGAGTGTTGCTCTTTTGCTGATTGGCCAGTTCACCCCATGGCTTTATGCCTGCCTTAGGCTAGTAATTTTGTATACTTGGTGTGTGTGTGTGTGTGTGTCCGGGGGGGGGGGGGGGGGGGGGGGATGTGAGTGGTGCTCCAACATTCTTGTTGTTTTTCTTCTCGTCCAATAAGGACATAAGCAGCAGTGGGTCAGGAGGTAAAGCGGGTTGTCCAATAATCATAGGGTTGTAGGTTTGATCCTGGCTCCTGGCAGAGAATGTTGCTGTTGTGTCCTTGGACAAGACACCTAACCCTCCTTGCCCACGGGTGATGGTCAGAGGGACCAATGGGGCCTGTGCTCAGCCACCTAGCGTTAGCAGCTCCGTTTAGCCTTTGCAGTATTTCTGCCTAGTTGATTTATGGTTAGCATTTCTGCAAACAGCGTTTATAAAGCTGAAACTGAAGTGGGTTAGAGCATGCAGACAGAAGGAGGTGTGTCTTACTTATTACATGATAGCCCAGCTTTTTAAAAACTGAGCAGTTTCTCCCTTGTCAGCTCTGACTTTTTGATATGCTTCATTTGACCACCCAAGCTGCCTTTATTCAACAACAACAAGGTAAATGTGGCTTTAAATTGTACGACCCCTGTGTAGTTAAACCTGTTGGCAGAATGATTAAGAATAAATATAAGACCTGGTTTTAAATAAAGATTAAAGAAAATCTAATCTCTAAATGTTGCATATAAATTACGTCATAAAGGTTTACCCAATAAGACGGTTCACTTAGACCACAGATATTTTGATTACGCTGCATACTCCTTTATATACTCAGAGGTTAGAGTGTGAGCACATGTCAAATAAATAAATAAATATGGTTTGGCTTATAATTCTTAGTATTGACATATTTGAAGAATCCTCCATCTTCTTATCTTTCACCTTGTTTTGTCTTCCTTCCTCCCCAGTAATAAGCACCCAAATGCATAAAAGAGGCTGCTTAAGTCCTTCCTGTTTATATTAATGTTTTATTTAGTGTTTTGTATTATCATAATCAAAGTTCCAATAAAAATAACAAAGTGGAATAAAATATACATATCAAGTGACAGCCTAGTTCTGTAACCTGTCCCGCATGGAATTTTGATGTTATGTTAACAAACAAATTAGCATTTAAATGAGTCCTGCATTTTATCCTTCAAGGTTATTTTGTTATGGATATTAAATTACAGTATGTGGAATTGCTTGAGTGTGCATGTGTGTAACTGTGTGTGGTCCTTAGGCTGCCAACCAACAAGTCCCCCTGAGAGGTGTTAGAGCAGGTTTGTTTAGGGTTGGCTTGGGAGAGATCAGCATGGAAATGTGCACCTTCCAAGATATAAGTGTGTGTGTGTGCATGCATGCGTGTTAGGCCCATGCATGCTTAAGGGGAAGCCATCCGGACGTTTCCTAACTGTAGAAAATGTAATTCCCATTTCTCCTAATGGGCAGAATCATTGCACCTAAACATTTCCTCAAAGCCATTGTGTGTATTGCTTCTTTCCATTTAAGGGTACAGTCAACGTCTTGTTCACACAGTCAGAATGGTTTGTCCATGTGCTGGCCGGGTCAGGACTGTTATTACGTTGGCTGAGCTCCTAGAGAAGCAGTAAAAGCAATGAAAGCATTTGAATTGTTATTGCAGTGGTGCTACAGTGTTTAAATAACAAGCAATACTCACAGCATGACAGCAGCCGCGGGCTGGAGGGCTCAATTGTCAGTTAATAAATGTAAATTACAAAAAATAGGTTTTTAAATGGGTTTAAACTCCTCATCACAAACCAAAACCTGTCAAACTGCACTTGATGTGTCAAAAGGAAAATTTAGTCTAAATTAGTTGGTTTTTGAGCAAGTGATGAGAACCTCCGATCTTGATCTCACAAACAGCTTGGGTTTCGCAGCTACTCCATGTAACAGTTATAAAATGCTAAGTAGCTAACATCTTATCTAACTAAACACAATATTGTGGGAAGGTTGTTTTTAAAGTCCTAAATCATTCAACATTTCTGCACAGCAAGCCTGATGCATTTTGATTTAATATTCTTGAAAGGTGTTTATACAAGCTGAACAAATTAATGATAAAGCGAGAACGGCTGTGTAGTCCTTCAGCCACCAGGTCTGTTTATTCTTGAGAAGACACTCAGAGCCATGACAATTTCATAAATTTAAATGAAAGAACTTACCAAACAAGATCAAGTGATATTACCAAGTTTAGCACCCTGACAAAATCTACCACCTCTGGATGTAATGCCTTTCACTTTGCAGCAGCACAATCCATACCAGAACACCCTCAAACTTACATCCTCGATCCCAATCTCCAAATCCAAGCAGACCATCCAAAATACAATAGTTGACTGTAGTTCCTGTTGGCAATACTGAAAATACACATATAAGCTATTTTACTTTTATTTTATATTTACCTCTATTAATGTAAATGTTTGTGCTTCGTTTTATATTGTATGCATTGTCTGTTTTACTTATTTATGCAGTCTGTTTGCCAGGTCTTGTTTGTAAATGAGAAGTGGTTCTCAAACAATTTACCTGGATAAGTAAACGGTAAATAAAAATAAATAAATGAAAGCAAAATGATCCTGTTTCTACTTGTATGCATTTATGTTAGTAGGTCAATGATACAGGCTAACATCCTGTTGAAAATATATGGACTACCGTAAATCATCTAATACAGGCCCAGGCCTGTATTTGACTCAAGCTCATCAAGCTCCAGGCCTTTATTGGAAGGAGGACCAGAATTAGAGGCAGGCCTCAATTTCTATTTGAGCAAAATGAACTAATGGTTCGCTGAAGTTTTTGACAATTAAAATTGCGCCCACATTTTCAAAGTTAAACACATTTCTTTTAACAACGGTAGTTTCTGCTTCAGCCCTCTCCCCCCTCCCCCTGCGCAGCAGCCGCAAACTCACTGATGCGCCTGCAGCCTCTCAGAGTTCCTGCTGCTCTAAACATTAAAATAATTATTTCATTTTCTGTTCCTCACTTCTGATTACCTTCAATGGTGTCTGTTTGTTGCAACCACCAGGTACAAAAACAAACTTGTTTTTATTTTACTATTTTTCTGTCCTGTATCTGTTTATTATCTTCCTGCATCTCCTCTCAATCCTAAAGAAAAACTGCTACCTGGGTTCATATATATTCACCTTATGAGTTACCTTTGAACTGCAGTTCTAAAAGATCTACCGATCGCTAAAACAGCGGAGTGCTCGCTGCTTGCCGGCCGTATCAGTGATCGGTTTGTCACCGGAGGACAAGGTGATGCGCCCCGCTCCACAACAGCGAAACGCATCAGGCGCAAATAAAAGACAGAAAACATAAAAGGAAATGAGCCGACATGAACGATTGCGTGTTAAATTAGTTTTTGAGGTGGCGACACCTGATTTGATAATGTTACTGTGGCCGTGCTCAGGACGCAGATGTCTGGAGCGCGTCAACAATCAGAGCTTTGCATGCGCAAGCTGGTTAAGGTTAGGATGGGGGTGAGGGGAATGTTAAATTGCAAGAGGGTAAACGTGACAATTTGGTTAAATGTCCGTTTTACGGCGGGTGTCAGTACCGACGCTCTGGCACAGCGCGGCTGCTGTCTTTTCCGAGGGCTGCATCTTGCCGGTCATTATCGCGTGACAGCGACTAGTCGATGACAGGCATAAAAAGTCACTATAGTGAAGTCGACTAGTTCATATAACCCCTATTGCTCCCCAGTGTTCTGCAGCATAATCAGCATGTTCTCTTTGAACTTGATATCAAATTTTCGCCTCCTTTTTGTCTCCGCACCTGCCAAATCGCGGTCTGTCACTGGCAAATCAAAAGTGAGACGGATGACACAACCTGTGGTACTTACTTGTTACCACATTCCACCCGGCCACAATAAAATACCGGCCATTATTCACCTCCGCCGACTCCGACACCGGCCAAAATATGAGACCCGGCCGTTAATTGAATACAGGCCAATATTAGAGGATTTACGGTACTCACAAAAAAAAATTTAAATAACTAGTTTTTAATGTCGTTGACCCAAAGCTGCATCTAGCTGCATGTTTAAAGTAGGAACACACACACACACACACACACACACACATTATATAATTAGTTTTATTATCATCTGCAAAGGCATTCTAATAACTTGAACTTTACTTATGAGATCCTATACAATCCTGATGGCACAATGGCTGCAGCTCAAACAAAAGTCACCAAGAACCAGTGGAATCACTTAGCCCGTCAGACCACCCAAACCCATCCATCAATTAATGTTATTACATTTTATCATTTCAGCTGCTCAGAGTTGGAGAGAAGTTAGTGGGAATGGATAAAACAAGAGTGTGATAAAAAATATATATATATAGCTGCAAAGAGGCAAAAAAGTCTACAGGTGGATGCAGAAAACTGTCATTTTCTCTCAGATTTTATTTATTTCACATTTTTTATTTAAGTCACTTTTCATTTTTTGTGAATTAATTTTCTGACTTTCTGTCCAAAGAAGAAAAGTTATAGAACATGGGTCATAAAGTACTACAGTAATAAAGTGCTACAAGCAGCCTAAATGAATAAGCAGAAAAACAAAGAAAATAAACAAAATACTTTGTGACTTGTGTTTCAAGCTTTGATGCTTACCTCATACTAATGGTGCATTCCCCTTGTATTCGGTTGCTGAGAAGTCTAAATTCTGAGTAGAAAATTTTAACTGGAACATCCCCAGAGTCGGATTTCCCACTTCGAGATTCAAATGTTTTTAATCCCACTTCAAGATTCAATATAGCCTCTGCTTGTAACACAAGTTGCTGTTGAGGAAACGTGTTTATTTTACAAGACACACCTGCAAGGTTGCAACTAAAATCAATGTTACATGGAGTTGAATTTTCTTCCTATATATATGGAAAGCACCACAAGTCACGTTGTTGGGAGCATAAAGATTAAAGAGTAAACTGCATTGATCGCTACTGACTATAGCACCTATAGGCAGCCACATTTGCAGGGTCTACTCTTTATAAAGCCTATGATGTGTTTAGCGAGGGCTTTAGCTCCACGGAAATCCAGAACACCGAACAGCGAGAGAGCGCCATTCATAAACCCATTCACAAACACCAGAGGAAGCAATCTCACTTTACCGTTCATCAGACAAAATCCAAGCAAGTTCAGTTCACGTTCACAAAAATGTGAAAGAGTTCAAGAATGATCATTTAATGAACTTGTTCAGGGACAACACTGGAAGAGGGCTGCTACAAATTTGTTGTTCAAAACCACATAAAAATTGAGATCATGAAAATCTCTTTTTTTCTTACCGAAACCTACTTTTGATTATGGGTGGATGTAAAAGCAGTAAAAAAAAAAACCTCCGTTTTCCAGAGTTCCCTGAAATGTTTCACAACTGTTTGTAGATTGGAACAACTTCAATGCACTTCTGTTTTTCATAGATTGATAAAGACTTACAAGGAAAGTCAGCTACCTGCTAGCAAACCATCTAATCAAACTTGTCCATTAGAGATTTTTTTAGAAAGTGCTGGGTCACACTCATACTGCAAAATTTCAATCTGCAAATTATAACATGGTGAGTTCACACTTAATCTCTGAGGCAAACTAATCTCCCCTTCAGTACAGATCCTTCATGAACCTGTTCAAAAACATGTTGCTTTTAATCTACCCCTTGCTCAGCTCAGCAGTTATAATAAAATGTGGATTAACTCGTAAGAAGGGCAATGTGTGGAGTTTGTTTCTCCTGATTCTCATACCTGAGCATCTTCTGTCTTCAACAATAAATATGTATGCTAATACTGTTCCCATAGTCTTTTTTGAAACACCTTCCTGTAATATTATGAGCACATAAAACCTATTATAACACATACAAAGGCTGTGTGCTGAAACACTCTCTAAGCACACAGTGATAAGCTTAGTTTCTTCACCATTCTGATCTCCACAAACCCATGCAAGTTTCCTTCAGATATTGAGACAAATTGATATTTTCTGACTTGAACTTATGCAGACAGATCTAAAAAAGAGGTTTCCTGTTACTTTTATTTAAAATGTGAGCTTTTTTAAGCTTCCGTCTTTAGGAGTTCAAGAAAAAAGCTAGGTGGAGATGTAAATTATGTCATGTGTACAATGTTTCTTTAGAAACATTGACATGCTCTTTGCTTACACAATTTAATGTTTTTTTTTTCTTGTGGTGAACTAAGTATTTCTGTGGTCCACCCACGCCCCTTTAATCTTTAGGTGGTGTCTAGTGATTTGATACAGCAAAGAGTTTAATTGATCAAGGCCATGTGGGGATAGTTACAGTTGGGGCGACTCCTTCATGCCGGCTGCCTATTAATTCATCTGAAATTGTAGCTATGCTAGATCGCCATTCAGACATTCCGAGAAACACTGATCCATCAATGGGATGTCAACTTGGAAGCATGCACTCAGACCCCCAGGAAACCATTTCCTGGAGCCTACCTCCGCCCATTACCCCAGCCAGACATTTATTTATTCAGCATCGACCACCTGTGCAGTTTGGGTCATTTAAAAACAGAAAAACTGTATTTGGAAATTAGCAGGACAGACTTGGTTTCAAATAAGGCTTGAAGTGGAATGTCTGATATGTTTTTGTGGGTTGGTGGCAGAAAAGAGAAATTAAAAAATGAAGAGGGAATCTCTTTGGAACTCAACAGTTTTAGTAATGTTATTGTTTTTGAATGAAAAATCAGCCACCAGCCAATAAAATAATTATATTGGAGCACATATTAATAGGTAGATTTAATGGAAGGGGTCTGTTTCTAACCCATCAAAATAAATGTAGCAACAAAACACAGATAGATTTACACATCTTCTGAGACCAACAACTAAGCCATTAAAACTATAAAACCAGCAAATTCAAAAAGTACCATTAAGTTATTGCAGCAGTTGCAGCTATGGAAGCATTGATCAATCATAACATTTACAGTCAGAGATAAATATGATTATATATATATCCGAAATGTTTTAAACTTATTTTACTTCATTTAGTAAAATAAGCTCTTTTAAACTTAAATGTACTCTATTACGCAGACCAGACTGTAGCTGCACAAAAAGGAAAACAGAAAAACAATGATTTGCCATTTTGAAGACGATGCCATGAAATTTAACAGCTTTTATTTGTATGATTTTCTTTCCAAGTTTTTAATTTTACAATTTATCATGTAAGCAGAGGGGAGCCCATCTCGAAGGGCTAAGGTCCAGGGACAGGCTGCCAGTCATCAAGAATCTGGATAAGTCAACACGTATTTTAGAATATGGAAAAGTTCCATAGGAAGGAGAAAGTTGAGCTGCTGATTAGTGTAAGGCTAAAAAAAATAAACATTTAATACCAAGTTGACTATCTTAATCACGTTTCATATAGCACCACATCACAACAAGTGTCGTCTCAAGCCGCTTCACAAAGTAAATATTCCAATACAGTTCAGGTCATAAAGCCAATCGGTAAAAAGTTTCCTATATAAGAAACCCAGCAAAATGCATCGAGTCACTGACAGGCATCAGTGACTTTACAGTAATTCTCATACTAAGCAAGGGTGTAGCAACACTGGAGAGGATTGCAGTGGTCTCTAGCCTAAATGAATGCCTTTTGTGTTGATTTCATTGGGGGTAAAGCTCCTGCGCTCCTGTTTCAGAAGGTAGAAGTTAATCAGAACACAGGTGAGCAGAAGACAACAGGACTTAAGAGTCGTATTTCCTGAAATCTGAACATCTTGCCTCTTATTGGCTAAAAAAAGTTACCACTGATTTCATTTGCTTCGCAATGTTGATGTTTTATCTCCACCAATAACTCAAGCTGGAAGGAGTTCTGCCATGTTGTTGAATTGATAGCCTCTACTAGCCAGGATGTGTTCTGCTCTCTCCTGGATGCCAAATCAACAACAGTTGTCATTAATTTTCAATGTGACATAGATCTGGCTGGCTTTTCTAATCTGAGCACTTCCCTGACTATTTTCTATCTGCGGTTAATGCAGGAAATAAGAGGGGAAGACAATTTTCACTTTAGTCCTGCACGTGATTGTTACGGTCAGAGGTGAGTGAACACACCTAACATGCTTTCTGAGTATTTACAGATGGGCGGACCCGGAGTGCGGCCAGCTGTCTGCACCCAAGCGGCTGGCTTCTTAAGGAGCAGGGAGACACACCGCAGCGCTGGATGATTACTCAACCTTGGTAGTGTTACCTGAGTGTCACGAGCCCGTATTCTCCAGTACGACCAGATTGTCTTCCGAGTAACCTCACATGCCTTCTCCCTCTCCTTACAGATCCCAGTCTCCACCTACAGAACCTACCATAACTCTAGACTCACACCTGTCTCTCAGCTCCCCAGCCATGTCTGACCGACTGGCTCTCCTCCACCCTCTGCATCCTCCCGGACTCCGTGGATCTCCTGAGTTTCTTCCTGCCCCGCTCTGCTCCTGCCACTCACCTACCAACCGGACATTCCTCCTTCCCGAGTCCTGAACCTCACTCCTAAGAAGTATTGGACTACTGAGACTGGACAGAGTTTCCAGATATTCACTTCACCTTTTGATGGTGCTCTTTTAGTTTACCTTAGATATTGTTCACTCGCCGTAATCCCTGTGTTCTGAGTTGATCCAGAATGTCCTGGGTCAGATGGCTAAAACCCAACATGACAGTGATAATGAAGTGACTGAGCATATTTAAAAATAACAAGTGAAAAACAGTTTCTGAATTTATTTTTATTTATTTATAGGCTGTTTAGAAACTGAGCAAGCAGGGTCTGGGGATTTTAGGTAGGGCCCTACAATCTCTGGTGCTGAGGTACCCGAGGTGGTCAAAAAGCTCCTCAATGATTGAGATCATCCAGAGTTCCTTAAGGCTCTGGATGTTGTAGGGCTGTGTTGGCTGACACCGCTCTGTGGACATTGGGGGCAGTTCCACTAGATTGGCAGACTGGGGTGGTGGTCCCCCTATTTACAGTTAAAAGGGGGTCCACAAGATGTGTTCCAACTACAGGGGGATCACACTCCTGAGCCTACCTGATAAGGTCTTTTCCGGGGTTCTGGAGAGGAGGGTCCAGCGGATTGTCAAACCTCTGATTCAAGAGGAGCAATGTGGTTTTCATCCTGGCTGTGCTGGACCAGCTCTATAACACTAGGGGAGTCGTGGAGGGTGCACGGGAGTTTGCCCAACCAATCTACATGTGTTTTGTGGATTTGGAGAAGGCATTCGACCTCATCCCTCGGAGAGCCCTCTGGCGGGTACTTTGAGAGTATGGGGTACAAGACCCTCTGATACAGGCTATTAGGCCCCTGTATGACTGGTGTCCGAGCTTGGTCCACATTGTCAGCTGTAAGTCAGGCTCGTTCCCAGTGAGAGTTGGACTCCGCCAAGGCTGCCCTTGGTCACCAATTCGGTTCAAAATCTTTGTGGACAGAATTTCTAGGTGCAGCCAAGGTGTTGAGGGACCTGTTTTGGTGGTCAAAGAATTGAGTCTGCTTTTTGCAGATGATGTGGTCCTGCTGGCTTCATCAGAACATGATCTCCGGCTTTCACTGGAGTGGTCCACAGCCGAGTGTGAAGCAGCTGGGGTGAAAATCATCTCCTCTAAATCTGAGACCATGGTCTTGTGTCGGAACAGGGTAGAATGCCTTCTCGAGGTCAGGGAGGAGGTCCTACCCTAAGTGAAGGAGTTTAAGTATCTCAGGGTCTTGTTCACAAGTGAGGGAAAGCTGGAGCACAAGATTGATAGACAAATTGGTGATATGTCTGCAATGATGTGGGTGTTGTACGTACCAATCTGTTGTGGTGAAGAGAGAGAGAGCTGAGCCAGAAGGCAAAGCTCTTGATTTAACAATCGATCTACGTTCCTACCCTCACCTATGGTCACGAGCTTTGGGTAGTGACAGAAAGAACGAGATTGCGGATACAAGCAGCCAACATGAGTTTTCTCTGCTGGGTGGCTGGTCTCTCCCTTAGAGATAGGGTGATGAGCTCGGTCATCCAGGAGGGGCTCGGAGTAGACCCGCTGCTCCTCCACATCAAGAGGAGCCAGTTGAGGTGGCTCGGGCATCTAGTTAGGATTCCTCCTGGATGCCTCCCTGGTGAGGTTTTCCGGGCATGTCCAACTGGGAGAAGACCTAAAGGAAGACCCAGGGCACACTGGAGAGACTTTGTCTCACTGCTAGACAGGGAATGTCTTAGGATTCCCCCGGAGGAGCTGGTCCAAGTGGCTTGGGAAAGGGAAGTCTGGGCCTCCCTGTTAAAGCAACCGCCCTTGAGACCCGACCCCAGATAAGTGGCGAAAATGGATGGATGGATAGGCACATGTCTAACATGCTCTTGAATGACTTACTCTGAATCTGATCAGAAGTTTATCAGGTTTTTTTTTGTAGAGATTATCTTCTTTTTTCCAGCCTGCTTTTGTTCCTTTTACCTTTAAAATCTAATCCTCTTCTCCACCCACGTCCTGCACAAATACAAACACCAACACACACACACAGTCAGCCACACACACACCATGAAAGTCTGGCTTATGGTTTTTGAACTCATCATTACAAGCTCCAGCTTAGGGATCTGCAGCCTGACAGCCTTGTTGATAGATTGTAATCGTATGTTCACAATTGATTGACTGCACCTTGGTCATTATAATATGCATTTGTTAGAGGTTATAGGTAAAGGAAGAGCCAATAATGACTTCCCTCCTTGTCCTTTGGTATATGACCCTGTGACGGACACTCACCCATGCTATCCATGCTAAAGGAAGGAAGGATATGTTTGTGTTCCACCAGAGATTCTGCTTACCAAGCAAAAGAAAGATCTGTCCCCCCTTTTAATCAAATTTCAGTTATTTCACTGCAAAGGAAGAAACATGCCCATTTTGTGGCAGGTTTTCTCTGTTTTCTTTAAATCCCGTATTTTTTTCCCTCCTGCACCACCAGGTAATTAATCATCCATACATGTTTTAAAACATCAGCGACTCTCCTCGTCTGTTCTCTTACTCAGTACTTTGCCTCTGTTGTGCCGGTTCGTGAGTGATTACCACCAAACTAAATATATTACATATTCAAAAGTGTGGAAAAAACACATATGGCCTATTCTTTGAAGCTGTGTTTTAATTTGAGCATAAGTGGGGGAAAACACAAGCTCAGTGAGAGCGACTTCCAAAGTGCAGGTACGGCTAACAAAGTTGCAGGAAAAGAAAGAGGAATAATGCAGAAAGTGGTCTACAGCTTTTATGTTTTTTAATAATAAAAATGCAAAAATGAGGAAAAGATGCTTGTTAAACTGTTGCCATTATCAGCCATAAACTCACTGTCAGGAAAACGTCTTGTTTGTGTTTACCTAATAATTTGTACCAGTTTAAGTGTTTGTGATGTTTATCAGATGGGATTCAAAAGCAAATCTTGCACCTTTATTTTTTATTTTTGCACTGTTTTCCATCTTCCTGGATAATCAGGCTGAAACAAGTCAGTGTAATTCATTATGCACCAAGCCTGCAGCTCTCGCCCAACAGCTGTTGGCTTCTACCTGTCTGAAACAGTTGCTGCCATTGTGTGGGACAGTGACAAAAAGCTTTGAGGTTTTATAGTAAAAATGTCAAACTTAAAGCAGAATTCAACTCAGGATTCAAACTTGAAGGTAGAATCATTGTTATTCTACAAATAACATGTCAACTAAAGTTCCTTATCTCTAATTTGGTTTTGTTGTTTCATAGTGAAAAGGTGGTGAAGATAATAAAAAAAATTTATTGTAATTTTCACAATTACATTTTATGTGAGCAAACATATATATTCTGAACTGAACTATGCAAAGAACAAAAAGAGAGAATGACCCTTAAAGATGTTTTCATGCTGTTTACACCAGAATGGCATTTAGTGAACAACCTAAAGGTACCATTTTTGGACCCTTAGCTACATCTTTGGAGCACCAACATTATATTAAAACACTTCCCTTGCATTTTTTACAGACAAAAACCATTACAATCTTTAAAAATGCTGATTGTCCCACCAGTAATCTCGCATGATCCTATGTGATACTGCCACCAACATAATTAAGATTTTTTTCTAATGTTTTTTTGGTGGTGTGCATACTTTAAAGGGATGGTCCATGCATGTGTTATTGTTTTTGATCTAGTGTCATGGCAGAATCACAGCTTTACTTTCAGACCTGACATTGTTATGAAGTATTTTGTTTTCTAGAAATTATGCAGTGTTTAAAAGGACAGTTTCTGAATGGACCAAAACATTTTTTTTTAGAAAAACTGCTTTAGTCAAAGTCTTAACAAAAAAGGCAGTAGTTTGCATAGATTAATTGAATCACTTTTCTAGTAAAACTAGTTTTTAAATTCCATGTGGTGTTGTATGTAGACATTGAAACTAAGAAACTCTTGGTTTGTGGGTTGTTAACATGCACCTTACTCCAAATGTAAATAAACAAATTAGAAGAACAAGATATACAATACGAACCAGAAACACACAAAAAAATTGAAACTGCTCCCGAGAATCACATATATGAAGTTGGTGTGGGAGTTTAATGTGTTAATTATGATTGATTATTTAATTAATTAGAAAAAAACATGTTAAAAATGTACCCCTTTGAGGTTGAACGTTCCCCAATTGTGGGCCAGAAAAGTTTAGCATCAGAATTTATGCCCTATATATCACAATCATCAAGCTGCATATATAACAGGACTGCAGACCATATAATACGTGCTTCAAACACAACTAAAACTACAATTAAATGAATCATAACAAATCACTCTTTATGAAGAAAAGAAAGGATGCAAGAGATCTACTATTTTTTACTATTCTGTATTCTAGTTGATAGAAAGCAGGCAGGTTGTACTTTTATCCATATGAACTTTATAACAGCAGGAGGGACATAGCCTAGTGAACTAGACCAAATTCTTGCTTTGCAAAGTTTGGTCTAGGCATGCTCCATTGGAACCTCCGCAGCTCCTACCAGGACTCTGGCTAGCCAATCACAGCTCTCTAGAGGGGTTTCAAACACATAAAAAGCTGTGATTGGTCCATAATGGTGGGCCAACCATAGTGCTCTATCTGCTTAGTGAACAAATCACAGAGCTTTATCCTCTTTGTGGGCCAATCAGAGCACTCTATATGCCTGGTGGGTGGGATGATGCAACAGATTGAAACAAGAGGATGTCACATTCATTGTCCAGTGGAATGCGGAGATCATTTGAAAGACAACGGTAGAACCCGCCCCACAATCGAGAGCCGTCAATGGAGCGTGGCCAGGCTAGGAGGGACAAGCATACACGTAGCATTCATCAGCAGAACTCCCCCTGAACTCTACACTACACCTCTATATATTAGCAGGGCTCTGCTGCCACCTAGTGTTCAGATCAGTACACAACATTTGCAATGTTCCATGTCCGTTTACACATCCTAACAAGCCCCACAATTGTTACCTTTAAAATGAGACTAAAGTAATTAAATAGACATTGTAGTTACAGATAAATACTCACTAAAGTGTGGGTTACCTGTGCCTCACTGACATTTTTTTTTATTTTAAAAATCGCTTGAGCGCAAATTTTCTTGGATGATTAAAATGTGATTAATTAAGTTTAAGTACAAATCTTCTAATTAAGTAGATTATTGCATGAATCCTGTACTACTCCTAATATGAAGAAATGCTTTGTATTACAGTTTGGCTTTCCGTGAGCAAGTTGTCCAGTGAAACACTCAATAAAAGTGGTTACAATTTACGTTTTGACTGTCAAGGACTCCCATGCAGACCTGTGTCAAAACCAATCTAAACTCAACCTCCTATGTGTCTCTGATAGACAAGAAAAAACAAATATGTGTCATCTTTGTAGTTTGATGTACTTTAAATATGAAGTTGTGTTATGAATGTATTTTTTACAATTTTTTTCACCAAGGCAGAGTCCGTGTTTTCTTTTCTGTTTGTGTTTCACTGGTATTTTCACAAAAATATTTTCATCTTTTGAACATGCACGACAGTTACAGCTATGACAGGAAAGTGAGGCACAATAAATCAAATCTCCTGAGATTCACCGAAGCTGTGCTCCTCTCGTATAACAGAAATGCTCCCTACAGCAGATTGTATAACAAGCGCATACGGAGGAGACACATGGCTCCTTCTTACTGATACTCGCCTACTTTGCACACAAAGTTCCTGTCAATACCACCATAATTCTTCTGTTTCATTGAGCACAAGCTTGTGGAGCAGAGTGGATCTAAATCAAGCTTCTAAAAGCTGCAGATGAGTCTGAGATGTTTCCTGGGTTATCTGACAAAGACAGAGGACAAAGTGAGAGACAGATCAGTTTCACCTCCATCTACTTCCCTTCTTCCTCCCTAAGCTAACGCCTTCCCATCTCTCCACTCGTTATCCGGAGATACAGGACCCATACCCAATGCACAGCCGGAAGAGACCTGGACGGTCTTCCTTCTAGAAATAGAGAAGGGTCATTAAAAAAAAAAAAAAACTTTTGCAGACATCACCATATCAGAAGGACATGGGGAGGAAGTGAGAAGAATGAAGACCTAAAGAAAACAGTTTAAACATGGATTTTGTTTTGCAACTGGCTCTTATAGTCTTTGTATCTTTATTGTTGATTGTATGCTACAGGTACCATTAAACTGGCAAATGTTTGTTGACTTTGTGCAAAAGTCAAGCAAAACCAGCAATGAAAATACAGTCAGACATATTATATAGGCATGGACTGATTGGACATTATTGTTTTAAGCTTTGGCCTCCTGCTCTTCTTTATGGGTCTCGGAGGATGGCGGGCACTGAGTGCTAATTGGTTCCAAAGCGAACCATAAAACAGATTCCACCAACGACTGTCCGCCTTCATCACCACAGGACCGTAACGAGTGTTTTGCAAACAACACAGTGGGGCTGATAAGAAGCCAGGTGGGTAATTGATGTGGTTACTAAGTGGCTGATTTGCATTATTTACGCATATCTAACTAAGCAAGGGAAGAGATATGGGTAAATTAGGCAGAGTTGGAAAAAACCACAGGCATAAATGATGACAAATTCTCAAATTCGTGTCTGCAACTTTAGCCGGGATGTAATGTTTCATGATTGTTAAAACATGTAACATATTTGCACGTCACATCTTTTTGCTCTAAATTTGAGAATTGTTGTGTTCACTGTTGATTACTAATGCTTTAAAAGAAAATCTGAATTTTCTGACGTCTTAAGCAGAGGTTGGACAGAATTATTCACAGTGTTGTTGTTATTAAAAGCAGCACCGATTAAAGGCCCATCACTGACCTGAGCAAGACACTTGCGATCTGAAAGAGAAATCTGATTCTAGTCAGGAAACAGGACTTTGGTTTTAATGTTATTGTTTTTTTTTTATTGAAGACAATGGTGAAAAGTTCTTTATGAACCCAAATATTTTTTCTCTAATTTAAATCTCAAGGTTTTTCGACATGTTCAAATGCCAACTTTCTTTTTTCCTCTTATTGAAAGTAATAACGTTTTTATCAAATAAAAAGTATTATAGTGAATCTGCAAACAAGCTACATTTTGAACGCAAACATGGCCACAGAACACTCACCCCTCCCCTCGAGTATCTTCTCTGATACGCTTCAGCCATAACCGGAAACCCACATTGCTGGAGGACACGAGAAAGTGCTAAACAGTCGTTAGTTTTCTACGTCCAAACGACTTTTATTGTCTTTGACTTCAAATGGTGCTTTTCTTTTTTGAGACTCTGGTAGATTGTTCTAAAGTTGAAGTGGTAGCAGCTGGCTGTTTCTCCTCTGATATTATTGAGCCACGAGCCTCTCACACCAGTGGTGTTTTGTTGCTAAGTACTTGAGTGTGTAATGAGTGGAGGACCCAGGGAAGTGTGGCGCTTCTGCAAGATCAACAACCGGATGGTCCAAAATGTGTTAGACAAATGCAAGAGAACCACTTTCTTAATTTATATATATATACATTTTTGCATTTTTATTTTAATCTCCACAACATATTTATAGCTACAACATCCTATGTTGGAACGTTGCTAAGAGACATGAAAAAAAAAACTTGTTAGGCTAATAAGGTTTCCAAATTTGCAATTACAGCCTAAAAAGCATCTCTGGTGGATTCTTCAAACATCTGTACATTCATTCTGTGTGTTTTGTCCAACTGCATTGCGGTTCTTTTTTAAACACAGCAAAAGTGTTATTTTCACTTTGTTTTTGCTGACATTTTGACTATTACTGTAGCCTTCCTCAGAGTTTTGCCACCATTGGTGGCGTCACATCCTTCTCCGTTTATCAGCGAGCAGCAGAGGACGACATCGCCCTCTGCTGCCTGCTCTCTCCTCGTTGATGACACAGTCCTATGCGTGATCCAATGTGTAGATCCCATCGTCTCTGGTGGATTCTATCTCACAAATAACCATTACATTATTTTTCAGGCCAAAGCGTTAGTTATTGCAGACTTTACAATCCTAAATGCCACCAGCTATGTTCAGGAGCCACAATATGTGCAAGCAAACAGAGCTATTGCTTGTTTGGGCTGAGCTAATCAACACTAACAGTAGAAATAAAAGTAGGTGACGTTTTGATGTCAGTAGTTAAAATAGATATGTGACTTAAGTCAGTGTAGAACTGATATGATCATACCTACCTGAATAATCTGGCCATACTGGGACAGCTGGACGTACACATGTTCACACATTAATTAGAAATGGTCTGACGTTCCTCCTGGGTGACTGTCAGCGATCAGATCTCAAATGTATGGAGGAAACCAAAAAGCCTACATAACCATCAGCTGCACTGTTTCTGCAAATCCACAAATAAGGTTAAAGACACAGACTTGCTTCAGGTTCACCTGAATTCATAGCTGAGTTATTTATAAACATTTCAACAAGCTCATTTATGTAACGGTAGCAATATGAGAGAAGTGAAGAGACATAAAAAATGATTTGTAATCTGACAGAGCTCAGTGTCAGCGTAACTCTGTTGTTAAGTACACACACAAAGAGAGAGAGAGGCTTTAAACCCCTTAGATGTTGATGGCTCACTAGTGGACCATTAGCTGTTTTTCATGCACCTTTGCAGTCTTCACAAAATAAAAATAATTGTTATTTATCTGATGCAAGGTATTTTGCCACAATATTAGTGCAGTGGTTAAAACAGCAACCAACATAAAGGTAAACTTTAGACGATAATTGAATTTACCTTAATTACAGCTTTTACATAATTTTTATTATCGATAGTCACAAACAGGCCGTTCAAAAGGTTTCAGACATCAAATGGTTTGTTGTGTGTTCCTTCCTTTTGCTGTTGCAATCTTTTCTTTATTATTAATAGACACCTTTTAAAAACAGCAAAAATAAATATATAATTAGATATTTTATCTGGAATACTAGAAAACAAGAAAACATTTCATCTGTTGACTTTGATGAACCTTGTCAGGTCATTGGATGGTTTGTGGCTCAGGAGCGTTTTATTTCATTTGCTTAACTTGGTGAGAGTGGATCAAGAATAAAAACTGTGAATGTGTCCGTAGCATTGATATTTAAGTGTTTCATCGGTCTGTTCTGAGTCTGGTGTGTGTTTAGGGCTGTTTGTTAGGGTTATGGTCATGTTAGGATTGGAGTAGCAACTGATCAGTACCTGCATCATTTAGAAGAGGTCATTCATGTAGCACTTTTCACAGACACAAGTCACAAAATCCTTCACAAACAAAAAACAAACATGTACAACATAATTATAGTGACACATAAATTACTAAAGCTAGAAAATAACAGCATTACAATAAACTATCAATGATCCATAAAAGTCGTAGGTGGTGGGGAGGGATTGTGGAAAAGAGAGCCAAAACTAGAACTAGGAGGCTAAACGTGAGTGGCAACCCGTTTGGGGAGGCTGTGGGTGGCCAGTCGGGGGCAAAACTTGTTTTTATTACTGTAGTTGCACATTTTTATTCATGCAATAAGTTGTTAATTGTCTCATTAGTCGGTTTTGCAGATATCATTAAATAAATATCATAGGATGTCTTGAAAATGTTGAGAATAACTTATTTCATTGTGGATTTCAGACACGTGAAACCTGAAATTAAAACTCTATAAAAACTGTGGATAAAGACACTGACACTTTGAGTTGTGGTCCAGTGACGTGAGTTTTATTTAAGAACAAACAAAAATGTCTCATATGGTCCCTCTGTTCGAACGCACTCAGAATTAATCTGGGGTATGCTAATGTTTCCTGACTGAAGGGGAAGGATCTGATTTGTGACGTTTTGCAGACTGAACCATGCACACAGATTTTTCCAAAATGTTCTGACTCAGTTTTTACAACTATTCGTCTCAACCTGTTTACTGTCATGGCTCAGAGGTTGGCATGCTGATGTCTGCTCTCAGTCAGGAATACATCTACCCCTTTTATGCTCCAACAAACAGAGGCCACAGGAAAACGCTGGACAGCCACTGCAGACCAAACCAAACGAAAAATAACAACACTCGTTAGAAGTAAAAACCCATGTACTTTAAACACAATGTCTTCAGTCAGAGCTCATAATGGGGTTGCAAAAATGTTGAAGGCAGCAGCCTGGAAAAGCAGAAGATCAACAAAAAAAGAGACTGAGATAGAAAGCAATTCAAGGAAGAAATAGTAAAGAGCCGTGCTGTCAGCTCCACTTCTGGTGTGAAGAATTGCTGTGTCTCTCTGTGCCAGATGCTGGCTGGTATCACTGTGTGTGGCTGCAGGAAAAGGTGCTTACCCAAAGAGAAGATCTTGTCCAAGCACAAGAATCTCCCTGGTACTCTTAAGTTAACAGCAGAGCGCTGAGCCTCGCATTAACCGATGAAGCTGAATAAAACCAAGGCAGTTTATCGGTATAGCAGCCATTCGACTTGTCACACTTTGCCGTGCCTCTTCTCTACGACACGATGAATTCTCAACAGCCCACACAAGTCTTATCCTTTTAAGTTAAAAGGGAAATTTCTACAGAGGAGCAGGAATATGACTATAGTGTCTTAGGTTAGGGTATTTCACACATTCTCACTCCCAGCGCATCAAAAACAAACGCTTGGTCAGCCACCCTCCACGTCAGACCCCTGACGCCAAAAGTGCCCTTTTTCATTACGTATGTGCGAAAAGGGGTTTTTCCCTTTTCTAACTGCAGATCCCAATGCAGCGTAATACTGACTTGATGAGATCCGCTGATGCGGCACCGAACCAGCTCGTTCAACCGCACCTAAACCTTAAATGCGGCTGCATTGGGATGCAACGGTAGCGGACATCCCATCACGTCGGTTTTACGCTGCATTGGGATCTGCAGTCAAATAAGGGAAAACCCCTTTTCACACATAAGTAACGAAAAAGGGCACTTTTGGCGTCAGGGGTCTGACGTGGAGGGTGGCTGACCAAGCGTTTGTTTTTGACGTGCTGGGAGTGAGAATGTGTTGGGTATTTATATGGAGATCAAGTTGGGGAATTGTTTGATATTAAAGTTGGGGCACATAGTTTAAACTATTGAAGTAACTTCAAAAATGTGACTATCTGACCTTGTTCTTTGACATAAATATTGCCCTTAAGTCCCACCCGCTGGCCTCAACAGCTAAACAGATCATTTAAGCGAGCCTAGAACGCTGACAAATAGATTTGGGTATCCGCAAGAGCAGGGGCGTGTCCAGGGCGTGGCCTGGGGTAGCATATGCCACCCTTGGAATCCGATTGGCCACCCCAGGCACCACCACACTAAATTACCTTTAAATAGGCTTGTCATTGTCCAAAAAAGGCTTGGAGGTAAAACAAAAATAGCATAACCATTGGTGCCACCCATGCACAAAGTTGTGCCTCACCTGGGCCACCCCATTTTAAAAGATCTGGACATGCCACTGCGCAAGAGGGAGTTGTTAATCAACGAGAAAACTACCCAGTCCCCAGCATGTGCTATGAGGTGATGCACCTTTTTATAGTTATTTTTTAATAATATTTAAATATTTTTGTTTTGTTGTTGTGAAGAACTGCTTAATGTTTTATTACCATAAATCCTCTAATACAGGCCCGGGCCTGTATTTGACTCAAGCCCATCATGCTCCAGGCCTTTATTGGAAGGAGGGCCAGAATTAGAGGCAGGCCTCTATTTCTATTTGAGCAAAATGAACTAATGGTTCGCTGGAGTTTTTGACAATTAAAATTGCGCCCACATTTTCAAAGTTAAACACATTTCTTTTAACAACGGTAGTTTCTGCTTCAGCCATCTCCCCCCTCCCCCTGCGCAGAGGCCACAAACTCACTGATGCGCCTGCAGCCTCTCAGAGTTCCTGCTGCTCTAAATATTAAAATAATTATTTCCTTTTCTGTTCCTCACTTCTGATTAATCAATCAATCAATCAATCAAAGCTTTATTTATAAAGCGCCTTCCGCAACCCTGTCAGGAAGCCCAAGGCGCTGCTTGATCAGCAGATTACCTTCAGGTGCAAATAAAAGACAGAAAACATAAAAGGAAATGAGCCGACATGAACGATCGCGTGTTAAATTAGTTTTTGAGGTGGCGACACCTGATTTGATAATGTTACTGGCCGTGCTCAGGACGCAGATCTACCGACCGCAAAAACAGCGGAGTGCTTGCCGGCCGCATCAGTGATCG